>NC_135572.1:245570130-245630130 GCF_965152235.1 Eretmochelys imbricata | reverse complement strand
TCCAGGATCAGGCCCTGCTCCCACCTTCTCCTGGTGCAAGTCCCCTGCGAGCGTGTGGGCAAGGCAGTGGTGCTAGAAGCTGTGGGCGAAGGGGCTGCAGCCCCAGCACAGAAAGGATGCTCTGTGGCCAGCATTAGTCTCCTGCTGCCTGCGCTGGGGATCGGTAACTGACGTGGCAAGCCCAAACGTCCCAGGTAAGCCCTGGCACAAATTAAGCACTGCCTAGAGGTGCTGGGGCTATGACCTGCAAGCACTGGTTACCTCAGAGTTACGAACACCAAAGTTACTAAACTGACAGGTCAACCACACACCTCATTTGGAACTGGAAGTATGCAATCAGGCAGCAGCAGAGACCAAAAAATAAATAAATGAAAGAAAAGAAAGAAAGAAGCAAATACAGTACAGGACTATGTTAAACATAAAGTACTAAAAAAAATAAAGGGAAAGTTTAAAGAAAAGATTTGACACGGTCAGGAAACCGTGCTTGTTTCATTTAAATCAAGATGGTTAAAAGCAACATTTTTCTTCTGCATAGTAAAGTTTCAAAGCTGAACTAACTCAATGTTCAGTTGTAAACTTTTGAAAAAACAACCATAATGTCTTGTTCAGAATTTTGAACATTTCAGGGCTACGAACATCCTCCATTCCCAAGGTGTTCGTAACTCTGAGATTCTACTGTAATTACACTGAATTTCACCACATTTCTAACTTAACTTGCATGTTAACCGTATTAAATTTTCCTCATCATCAGGTAAATTACTTCCATGTATCCTAGGGTTTGTAGGAGGAAGTGAGGTCTGTGATATTAGCACAGTGCTAGTTGCCAGAAACTGAGTTTTAAGCTTGGCTCTGTCACTAACCCACTGAATGACCTTGGACAACTCTCTTAAACTGTCTCAATTTATCCATATGTTAAATGGAGACAGGACCTAATCCTCAGACTACACTATCCCCATAGGGGAGTTGTTTGAACAAACTTTGAGAGATAATACTTGGCACATTTAAAACACTTTATTATTCTACTGCGCAGAGAATGGGAAAACAGTACACCCCAAAATGTTAAATTTTACCATACACTGACTGAAATCAATGATCAACCACTCTTCTTGTATGCATGTGTCCAGCTCATTGACTCCAACAGAAGCTTCATGTATGTAACTAAAGGCAGAATTTGGCCTTTGGAAATATGTAGTCAGCACAATATGCTCTGTAGGAAAGCAAAAAAAAAGTCATGTAAAAGAGCCTAAAAGTTAATGTACCTACCTCTCATAATCCAAGGCTCTAGATTAAAAACATGTAAAAAAGATTTTTTTTTTACAGAACATGTTATTTTTATATGATGAGGATGGTTTAAGGAATTAAGGGGAGATTTTCAAAGGATTCTACAGGATTTAGGAGCACAAGCCCGATTGATTTTCAATTGTACTCCTAAATCCCTTAGGCAATTTTGAAAATTTCCAACGTAAATTTTTACAGAAATTGAAGCAAGTAGATTTGCCATGTTTTTACAAGAGGTACAAAGTATTTCACTCTATCCATCCTCAGCTTCCTGGTACAGTTGTGTAAATGGTCACTATAGAATGAAAAGTACTTTTAGCAAAGGGGAAAAAGAAAACTCCTCCATGTTTTTACTGAAGTTAAGCCATGCATCATCCCTGGAGGTGAAGGAGGCAGAGTTCAAATTCAGCTTGCTTATTCACATATTGCCTGATTCAGCACCCACTGAAGCCAATGAAAAGACTCCCTGTGACCTGAACTGAATTGAGCTCTTAGATTTGAGCTGAACTTTACCCTAGTGATTAGCAATGGCTGTGAAAACAGGAAGACACTGAAAAAAAGGAAAGAGAGGAGCACTGGTGGAAGAATAGAAAGGGAAATAATGAAAACCTCTTGACAGTAGGTAAAAATTACCAGTTTTCAAACCCTTCCAGATTTATTTCTATCTGTGCCTATACTTACACTGACAAAACCAAAGCATTGTTCGACGGGGGTGGAAGTCAGGGGTATGGGAAGGGATGGTGCTATCCAGTTGCAAAATGGGTAGATCAGCAAGGTTACCACAGTTATATACACGTACGCAGCCTTAGGGCCAGATGTTAGGGGGACGGGGGGGGGGACGGGGGGGGGGGGAGGAAAAAGTCTAGCATCATACACAGGGCCAGATTGTCATAAATGCTTAGCTCCAGCTTAGGCACTAAAGTAGATGGCTAGATTGTCAGAAGAACTCAGCATGTTGGGTACTAAATTATTTTGAAAAATCTGCCCTTAAGTGGCCTAGTCAAAGATGGTGGGTGCTAAGTCCCTTTTGAAATCCCTGGCCACAATTGTGGGCGTGGAGCATTTGAAAAATCTGTCCCTTATAACGTAAGTGGGATGAAAGAGTGCTAAAATTACAGTCCCAAACCGTGCTACAGCTCTACTAAAATCCAAGGCTGTATCACTGTTTGCCTCGTTAAAAATGCTGTTAAAAAGGGGGCAGTTCTAGCTACACTGAAGGATTTAGCTGTGGTTTAAACATAGTGGAGGCGCAACAATGGGTAACTGAATCTCTCCCACCCCAACACCTTTTATTTTTACCTTTTAACAAGCCCAGGCATACAGTACACGGGATTCGGCCTTAGAATTGTGTTAATTTTCACAACACAATCTGTTGAGTTGGAAGGTTTAGGGGTTTGGTTTCAGACTCAAAGCTCAGCTCAGCTCAAGTTGCAGGGTATCTGTGCATCTCAGGATCAGTCCCATGGTTGGTGGTTTTTTGTTTTTTTTTTTAAGTGAACCTGGGATGATTTATGGTTGCATTTCAAAGCCACAGAAAAGTTGTTGGTGAAGGATGGTTATAGCCTCATAGCAGATTCACTGTGTTTTTTTGTTTAGTCTGCTGAGTTTGGCCCTGATCTTTTGACATTATGTACATGAATTATCTGTTTTGGCTTCAGTGGCACTATTTCTGAGCATAAAATTAAGCTTATACATAGGTATTTTCAGGATGGCTTGTAACCTGAACCTCAGGAGATGAGTTTTGAGCTGCGACTGCTCTGTTTCACACACTTCCAATACACACTAAGATTTTGGGCAGCAAATGAAGTGACGATAAGCAGGCCAAGTAAAAAATGATGCCTAAATTAAACTCCAATATTTAAAACATTCTTTCTTGCCCCACTTCTGTATTGCACTCAGTGTGGCACCCGCGTACCTAATTCAGTGTAAAAAAGCCATTTCTTTTCATGACGCACAGCACAGCGGAGATCGGTGTGTGGGGAGAATAAGAGTTTGTCTACACTTCAAATGCTATAATGGCACAGCTGCTGTAGCATTTCAGCGTAGACACTCACTACAGTGAAAGAAGGGGTTCTGCCTGTCGGTAATCCACCTCCCTGAGAAGTGGTAGCTAAGTCAACAGAAGAGTTCTTCAGTCCACCTAGCACTGTCTACAATGGGGGTTGGGTCAACTTCACTAAATCACTCGGAGTGTGGATTTTTCACACCCCTGAGCAACGTAGCTGGGTCAACTTAACTTGTGTGTGTAGACCTGGCCTGAATGCCAATGCACTCTCCATGAGCTATGCCTGTAGAATTTCAGAAAACCTAGTCCGTCCTTTTGCCATACCAACTGCATGTGATAGTTCTCTATATAAGGCCTTGTCTACGCTTAAAACTTATGCCAGCATAGCAATGTCAGTCAGAGGTGTGATACAAACACACACCTGATGGACACGTCTATGCTGACAACAACCCCAGTATAGACGCAGCTTGGCGGACAGAAGAGTGCTTCTGTTGATGTAGCTAGCATTGTTTGGGGAGGTGGTGTTCCTACAACAGCAGAAAAACTCCTGTCATTGCAGGCTGACTCTGCATGAAGGGGCTCTGTAGCGCAGACATAGCCTACAATTAGCAAGGATGAATTCTGTTTTTTCAAAACCCTTGAAACAATGCATCCATGATATAATGTAGATTTTCCACTACATTCTTTATAGTCAGACTGCATGTATTTCATGGCATTTGCTGCAGAAATGTGCTCCAAAAACGCAGCCATGTCTACAGTAGAGGCACTAGGGATTTAGCTACAGTGCAGTAGCTATGCTTCTCGAACCCTATAGTATAAGCACAGACTAGACGGACAGAAGGGGTTTTTCCATCACTGTTGGAGCTCCAGCTGTGCCCGAGATACAGTAGTTTGGTGGGCTGAAGCATTCTTCCATTGACCTAACTGCATCTAAGGGGTTAGGTTGGTATAGCCACTGTGTCGACAGGTGACGATTTTTCACACTCAAGCGCTGTAGCTACACCAACCTAAGTTTTAAGTGTAGACTAGGCCTCAAGCTTTCATTTTAGCAACTATTTCTAGCCTTTATCTTTGCAAAGCCTTAAAAACATGATAGAGTGTAACCGATGCCCTACCATCTTCCTGAGTCTGCGGACAGTATGACACACAGCTGGGAGGTGTGAACAATCCCATTTGTCTCAATGGAGTGTTAACTCTCAAACCTAAATAAAACAAAGTAAATGTCTAATACTTAACTGTTTTGCTACTGATCCTGTTAGGAGAAACACCCAACTAATATGCTTGTACCAAAATCACTCAGGTACCAAAAGCCCCTACTGGATCCTATTCAGCTGCTATAACGTTCATCCTAAATTAAGCACATTCTTTAGCAAGATTCTAGCCTAATTTACTGTGGTCTCTGAAAAATTTACTGTTAGTTGTTTTTTAAATCCTGATACATGCTCATCTCTAAACGCATTTAGTTAGGCCACGTCTACACTAGCGAGCTTAAAGGGGCACAGCTATACTGATGCAGTTGGGCTGCTGTAAAATTGCTCATGTAGCCGCTCTATGCTGACAGGAGAGAGCTCTCCCATTGACATAATTACCACCTCAACAAAGTGGAGGTAGCTACGTCGGCAGGAGACCCTCTCCCACTGACACAGCGGTGTGCACACTACCACTTATGCTAGCGAAGCTTATGCTAGTCAGGAGGTGTTTGTTTTGCTGGCATAGGTGGTACGTTTGACATGGCCTCAGTTAAAAAACAAAGAAGATAGTATTGCGTAGGCACAGTGGTTCATGCACTGATATTTTGGAAATAAAGCCAAGTTAAAAACAACCTCCCAATGTATTTGGGGATCTGTTTTGTTCCACCATTCACGCATCGTGACATGCTTAAACTTCTATCGGTAAAGTCAATATTAATATTACAACTGTTCTCACACAGGCCCCATGTAAACCTCATTTTTCTACATACACTTTACTCTTAATCATGCATATAAATCCATCTACATGCACAGACTGAATCTCAGAATTTGGAGATATTCAACAGATGTAGTTCTACTGTCAAACTATAGAGTAACCTAAAAACAAATTTAAGGCCACGTACCAGTTATCTGAGTATTCAAAATGGGCCTGGAATGCTAAGCTAAATTCTGGAACCATACTTCCCAAACCTGAGAGGTGTTTTAGATCCTGGCCCATATCTCTGCATTATACCATTATCCATGCATTAATTATTATGTATTAATAATGTATCCAACTTTATAGGCCATATTAAGGGCTGCAATCCAAATTACAAAAGTCAACGGCAGCAGAGAAGTTCCCTTCTCCCACCATCCAGTATCATTTGGAGGTGCAAGAAATGAGGTTAGTCAGAGACAGAGGAATATTACTCTATTTTCAGCAGCGCAAGGGTCACAGTGGTACTTACATAGGCTATAATTGTAGTGACAGTTAGGTTATTAACACTCAGTGAATGCAGCATATTCTATTTGCCTGTTTGTAAAACCCTCATATGCATTATCTGAGACCCTCACAAAGACTAATGTATGTAACCTGAAAACACCCTATGACATAGGACAGTACTAGTATCCCCAATTTACAAAGGGAGAACAAAGGCACAGAGAGATTAAAACACTTGCCCAAGGTCACACAAGATTTCCATGGCAGAGTCAGGAACCGAGTCCAGGTCCCAGCCCAGTGCTTGAACGCTTGAGCCAAAAGACTACCTCTTTGCCTTGGGGACAAGAAAGAGGAGGAAATCAAGGACCATCCTAAATGCCTCAAGAGCAGGTAACCTGCATTTAAATCACCCCTGCTCCCTATCTCCTACTACCAGCTCACTCATCTGAAGGAGTGAATTCCACTCAGTGCCTATAAAAAGGCTTGCACGTCCTTTTGTAAGAGGGCATCCTCCTTTCAAGCTCATTCGTGTTAGGTGCCTTCAATACCCAAATGCACCCCAGAATCTTCAGTACCAGTTGGTGTGCTACTTCAAAGTACAAAATATTTTAGGGTGCATTTCAAACCCACCAGGCACACAGATGGATAGAAGCAGACATGTCTTTCAGGTCAAAGACTGAAGGAGGGAAGCTAGGAACAGAAGGGAGGAACTGGATGGACACAGAAACCTCATAGCTAGGGTAAAAAGAAAAGGAGTACTTGTGGCACTTTAGAGACTAACAAATTTATCTGAGCATAGCTAGGGTAGTTCACAGTTGGCCAGGCCCTTACTGACTTAATTGGCCATAGCAAGTCCATTGTTTTTCAGGCAACTAAGTGTGAAGCCCTAAATGGTGCCTATTAAGCTTGCCCCTGGGGGTGCAGGAGGGACTGAAATTAAGGTAAATATAGATAATTAGCTACTTAACTTGAGGAATGTAATATATAGCTATTTTTTATTTTGCCCAGGAGGTGACAGAGAATATAGGATCTCTGGACTGTCAGGTAAACACACCTTGAAATGGAGTTGGAGAGTGAGTTAATAGTTCTACAAGTTCATATAATAGTCTACAGCTATTTCAATGGTGACTGTGAACAATGTAGCTACTGTGTCTCTTTCCCTTGGTGTAACAGCAAAGACGGCTGCTAGACTCTGAAAATAAATTATGCCATGCTTTATTAAATGGTAAACAGCTGTTCCAGCCACAATACAGCACATGCTAATTGAAGAATGCCTTAAGCAGTCCTGTAATAAAAAGCTTTTTAAGAGTTGGAGGGGGAAAAAAAGTCTAATGCCATGACAGACTTACTATCATAGGCTCCCTTACTTAAAATTCAACATATGGGTCATTCAAGGTGAGAAGTATACTCTGAAAGAGGAACTACAGTAATGAACATTTAAGAATCATTAGCAGGCTCTTTCATGCCATGATGCTGTAGGCAAAGACATGCTTAGGTAGGAAATGGAAGTGCAGCCACAAGCTCCTCATCAGGTTTCCATGTCTTGTTTTGCTTGGAAATATATATATACATGAATGCAAAAGCTGCAGGGATAAATTACGCCCAGCCCATAACTGTTACTTTCATGGAGAGCTCATGAGAATCTGAGCTACTGCATGTGGGAAAGATGGAGAGGCACAAAAGGGGGAAACATAATAGGAGATAGGCGGTTTTGGGACAACTAAGGCCCTGATCCTGTAATTGCATCCACATGGGTGGATCCCCGTACCTGTGCAGAGCCCCTGCAATGTCAGTGGGGCTCTGCAGGTGAACAGGTCTGTCAGCCAGGACGCAGTTTCAGGATCGGAGACAAAAACTCTTGTTCCTATTGTGGCAGTAGTTGCTTCCGACATGTAGATATAATTGTGCTTTGTACTAAAACTGTTATGATGGAGCAGCAATGAAATTCTGGAAAAGGGAAAGTGTTTAAAGCAGGGGGCTAGGAGATCACTATTTCTTGGGCTTCTATTCCTGGTCTCTGCAGTAACTTGCTGTGTGACGTGGAGCAAATCACATCCTCTATGAACCTCAATTTACCCATCTGTGAATGGGGTTTTACTTACCCACATTAAAGGGTCGCTGAGAAGTTCAGTTTGTGAAAGTCCTTTAAAAGCTGAGAATGATAGATACTATGAAAATGACAGTTATGATATTATTTTGAGCAGCTTCACATGATATAAACATTTGTCCAAGAATGAAATTATTTCAGGGACATAGTATTTTATTTCAGGGATATAATAGTATTAGGAATACAAATCATCTGCTTTACAGAAAACTGCTTGCAGAGTTAGACTCGGGTTCTGTGTGCGGGTGTATACAACAATAGGAAAACATTCTTGCAGGAGAATTAAAAATAGATTTAAGGCAGCAGGGAAAAGAGCCATGTGTTCATTACGGTACAATATAATTAAATTTATTACAATTTGAAATCCTCTCTTCATCTCCCCCCCACACACACACACACACTGTCCCAAAGATATTTTAAGGCAAGAGCTACATAATGAGTAAGGGGAGATTTTAAAGTATTTTTAAAATAATGTTTGCTGTAAAAGAAATATTTAGAAATTAAGAAAAGGAAAGGGAATCAAACTATCAGACAAAATACATGTAATTCACTTTGTTCATAAAAATCTCACCATGTGCTTGAAAATTCATGAAGTAAAGCAATTTCTTAATAGAATTGCCTATAGAAACGGAATCAGGTTACGTTTTCCTTCACTGGACTATGTGTGCATTTCCTTTATAAATAAAAGGCTGCAGTATCCAAGGTATTTCCTTTGTTGTGTCACCTTTAGGACTTACTATTTGAAGTATTCCACTGAAACGGCTATGCTAGGTGTAGTGTTTAGAATTTTAAGTAAAACCTTAAACAGTTACAAATCAAAGCATCAAGCTATTTTGAAGAAGTGCATACACTATATTTACAGATACTGCATGCATTTGCATTGTATAGATCTATATATCAGCAACGTGTGTACACAAAACCTGATTACAGCTTTGGAGTAAAATTATTCCAAGAATGAAAGTAAAATATAAACATTATAGAAAGGCAATTTAAAAAAATAATCACACTTTCAAAAGATGAGTATTCACACTGTTCACAGTTGGTTCTAGAAACATGCTTTCAAAATATTACTCAGATTAAGAGACACATTTGTCTGATATTTTTCTGCCATTGACCCAATTATTTCAATAAAAAGTTGCACTGAAAATAGGACAGACCTGTGAATTAAAAAAAATCCCAAGTAACCCAGCTTCTTTCCTCATTTATCTAATAAGCAGTTTAGGCTTTGTGATGGTTGGCATTTTCCAGACGTGCCAGAGTTTACAATGTTTTTTACCTATGCTTTTTTCCCCCCTTCTGCATAGACTGTTTGAGGAAATCCTGTACCAAAAAATGCTACTTTTTAATTAAACCAGCCTGATCATGACTGGAGGATTATGCTAGAAGCAATATAAATAGTGTAAAGTTAGGAGGAGAACAAAAAAATTTCAAACAATGGGCAGGTTAATATAACTGCATACATTAGAAACATCTCAATTATTGCACCCATAAAGGCAGAACCTAAAAAGCAGCATTTCATAAGAAGGTGTCATGTTGACATATATTCCTCATTAAAAAAGGTGCCGTTTGAATATGGGTTACTGTTCTTCATATGCATGAATATTGGTAACACACGGTGGGAAAGGAAAGCCCTCGAGATTTCATGTAGTTTGAATATTTAATGTAACAATAGTTTGCTCCCTAATAAAGAGAGGAAAGAACATTTGGGAGCATAAAACATAGATTTGCCTTTTTTTTTATTTTTTTTTTTACACTTAACATAACCGAGATTTGTATACAAAACACTGATATACAAAGTGTGCTGTTAAAATAGTAGTGACCACAGATAATAGCTGCTATTTAACCCAAGCCACATACACTGGAAATGAAGTTTAACGCCCCCACCCCCTGAAAATACTGATGAGTATATATAATATATTTATATACCTATTCACATACACTAACCTACTAGTCATCTCTGCTTACACTCAGGCTGTCAGGAAACTGTCAGCTGTAAATGCGATAAGGTGGGCAGTTTAAAGAAAATACTGAAGCCTTAAGCTTCTTAATGTGCCAAGAATCAATCCCATGAAAGCAAACAACTTGAAAAAGGGTTATATGCGTTTAGGAAATCTCTGAGCTCCCCTTGCTTTTGCCAGAGCTGGAGCTAGTGCTAGAGTTTTCTCACCCTAACGACCCCTGAAGCAGCCCTGAGGGATTGTGAAACAAGGCCGTTACACAAGGCAGCTTGCTAATTGAGAAGTTGATCGGGGGTAGAGAAATCCTGCTTTAGCATGTTAAGTGTCGAAATCAAGCATGACTAGATTGACGTCGCCAAATCACTGTCTAGAGGCCACTCCAAGCCAGGAGCAGCAGGGCTTTTCACACCTGATAGGCCCTCACTCTATCTACATCAAGTCACATTAAGAAAGGAATGTATTACAGAACTGTAGCTTGTGCCCCTTAAGAGCATTACTTGTACTGTCTAATTGCGGCTTCATAGTTTCCTAAAAGTAGCAAAAGTGCCTAAGTGTCAGAACGGTGCATTATCTGTTCCACTCAGAGAACCCACTTCATCTCCCCACCAAAAAAGAAAAAGGATCCCTCCATTCCAGGAGACCGATTAAATGAAATAATTCGTTATACGATACTAAAACACACACATACAAAAAAGAGATTTGGTTAACATCACTTTAGATAATACAGGTATTGAGAAGAACTGGGCCAGTGTTCAAAGTAAGCTGCTGTAACAAGAAGCACTTTAGTTGGTGCTTTTCATAGTCACTAACCCTCAAAACAGTCTTGTGAAGTAGGTAAGCATGAGGGCAGGGCTATAGGCGAAAGCTTCTGGGCACAGCTGTACGAGAATAGTTATCCTGCTGCAGTTATACCAGTGTAAGTCCCTACGGGGACATTCTATTCCAGAATAAAATCAGGTTGATTCCAAAAGAGAGTGTCCACACAGGGACTTACACTGGTATAACTGTAGCAGGATTGGTTTCAGAGTAACAGCCGTGTTAGTCTGTATTCGCAAAAAGAAAAGGAGGACTTGTGGCACCTTAGAGACTAACCAATTTATTTGAGCATAAGCTTTCGTGAGCTAAGTGAGCTGTAGCTCACGAAAGCTTATGCTCAAATAAATTGGTTAGTCTCTAAGGTGCCACAAGTACTCCTCTTGTAGCAGGATAATTATTTGGGTATAGCTATACTGGGAAGTTTCCCCTGGTAGACAAGCCCTGACCCTTTGTCTGAGAGAGAGAGAAACCGAGTCAGAGAGGTTCAGCAAAAGGGTTTCAAATGTACAAATTAGGTGCTGAACTCTTACCAATTTTCAATGAGAGCTGTTGCCTAACTGTCCTTTGTACCTTTGAAATAGCTACCAAGAGCCCGTGCATCCCCTCTAGGATTAGAACTCTGCTGTTCCTAGCCCCCAGTCCTTGGCTTGCATCTATTCTAAAAGAGCTCAGTTCTCAGCTTCTTGCATCGTCATTTAACACAGCCACACAGTAGTCCAGGTACTCTTCTCACCACATAGAGTATACTGCAGGTAAATTTTGAACTGAAAAGGAAATACATGGGCATGTGCGGCCAGCCTGTGAAATTCATTGCTGCAGGTGGCCACAGTCAAGTACAGTAGGCAGCTTCTAAAAAGGCCTGGGTAAATTTTTGACCAACACCATTTGTTGTTATAGATGGAGCACAATCAAACCACTGTGCCTTTATGTAAGTCCATTGGGGCAGGAACTGTCTTTTTGTTTTGTGTTTGTCTAGTATGTAGAACAACAGGATGCTGGTCTATGATTAGGACCTCTGGGGAAAAACCCAAGACGTTCTGTACATTACTGAGGCCTTTGAGCTAAAGGGGAACTATGAAAGCTGTAAGTAGCAGCTATTGCAGCTTTAGGGGCACAACTAAGGGTATATCTACACTGAAATTAAAAACCCCTGGCTGGCCCATGCCAGCTGACTTTGGCTCGTGGGGCTCAGGTTGTGGGGCTGTCAGCGTAGACATCCAGGCTCAGCCTGGTGACCGGGCTCTAGAACCCTGCAAGGTGGGAGGGTCCCAGAGCTCAGGCTGCAGCTCGAGCTAGAACATCTTCACTGCAATTAAGCAGCCCCACAGCCCGAGCCCCACAAAGCTGAGTCAACTAGCATGGGCCAGCTGCAGGTGCCTAATTGCAGTGTGGGCATACGGTCAGAGAAGACATTACAGTAAAGCAGGTAACATTTTTTTAAATTTCATGAAATTTTTTGGAAATTATTTCTGTTCTGCAGAATATGAAAAGATTTCATTTTTCATTTGTTTAAAATACAACTGACTTTTATCAATATTATTGAAACCAGTAATTCTTTCGCTGACAGTTCTGACAATGGCTTCAACGTACATTTTGTTGATAAAAATAAAAAAGGTCACATCTTTAAAAGAGAGGCCATTGGAAAAAAAATTGCTTGAAAAACATCAACCGGTTCTAGCTGTACATCATGTCTCGATGTATTACACATTTTAAAATAGGGGTCATCAAATGACGTGCTTTAGGGTATCAGCTGTAAACAGTGGGAAACCAGGATAGAATCTTCCCTTCCCAGTAGCATTCTCCACCCATTAAAACTCACCCCAACAAATCCTGACAGCTTTTCACAAATTGGCCTATTTTATTCCTTCCCCGCAGCCCGTTCCACCCCCATTCTTCTGAAGTACTGGATGCTGGCCTGTTACTGCTAAAGCTGAGATGCCAGACTTGATGGACTGAACCAGTATGATAAATCCAGTGTTCCTAAGTATCCTTCTGGGATAGTAGAAGTAGGAATGCTGTTTGGTTCCTACCAGAGTTACAACTTCAAGTCACCAAAGATTAGCTGTTAGAGCTTATCCCTTCCTTTCCTGTTGTGATGGTCAGTGGCAAACAGCGCTGCAAGCATAGACAAGCTTAAAATGATGAGAAATTATAAGAGTGCAGGAAAAAGGTGAATAAAGCAATCTTTAAAAAGAAAAGGAGTTCTTGTGGCACGTTAGAGACTAACAAATTTATTAGAGCATAAGCTTTCGTGAGCTACAGCTCACTTCATTGGATGCATTCAGTGGAAAATATAGTGGGGAGATTTTATATACATAGAGAACATGAAACAATGGGTGTTACCATACGGACTGTAACAAGAGTGTCTTGTTACAGTCCGTATGGTAACACCCATTGTTTCATATTCTCTGTGTATAGTCTTGTTACAGTCCGTATGGTAACACCCATTGTTTCATGTTCTCTGTGTATAGTCTTGTTACAGTCTATATGGTAACACCCATTGTTTCATGTTCTCTGTGTATATAAAATCTCCCCACTATATTTTCCACTGTATGCATCCTATAAAGTGAGCTGTAGCTCACAAAAGCTTATGCTGTAATAAATTTGTTACTCTCTAAGGTGCCACAAGTCCTCCTGTTCTTTTTACGGATACAGACTAACACGGCTGCTACTCTGAAAAGAGATCTTTCTCTTCCCAGGCAAGAGACCTGGTAAAGCTCATCCCACCTGAGACTATTCATGTCATATTCCATAGAAATCTTGCTGGGGGGCGGGAGGAGAGGGGGAAGTGTGATACAAATTAACCAGGTACCCATGATGTTAAAAAAAGCATGTTACTAATGCAAAAACTTTTTAAATAGAGTAGCTTTAAATAGGCCCCATGTTTACAGTTGTCTACTATAGCAATATTTTTTGTTACTATTGTTTGGCTTTATTGTGGTACGGCCTGCACCTCTCCGTGTCGGTTGGGGTGGGCAGAAAATAGAATAGGTGCACATGCTACCAGGGAAAACAGTTTAGGCCAGAAGGTGGTGTGTGCATTCTGGTGAATTTTCAAATATCTCAATTCTCTATTTCCATGCACCTTGCATAGTCATTTACAGCAGTGCACACTGGATGTAACATGTAACTGAATCAGAAGGGTAGCATTTTCTACTGAATTGTTCAGTGCTACACATGATTCCACTAAAGGGCCGGGCAACAGAGCACCTGGCCTTTTGTCTTCATATTCCAATTGTTAAAGTAGACTTCAGAGTAGCTGGAAGTATGAAGGTAATGTGAGTGAGTGAGACAGCATCTCTGCCCTTTCCAGCAAACTTAGAGCTGTAGCATGTCTGTCATGGAAACAAATAAAATCCACTCACCTAAACTGTAGATCATTTCTTGCTTTTCTCCTCCTCACATTTCTTTACTCCCTCCCCCTGCGTTACTCTACTTCCACCTATATAACTCATTCTGCCCATCTCCAGTTGTTCTCATTTCTGTTTTCTCTCTTTATTATTCTTCCTTAGAAAACAAAAAACACCCACCATCTCCTTTCCTTGTATTGTCGTCTCCTCCTCTTCATGCCTCTTCTCCAATGTCTATCCTCCTCATTCTTGCTTGATGCATATTGTTCCTCTGATGCTTGACCAACCCCACCCACTCAAATATAGTTCCTCTTCTCCTCCTCCACGGGGGTTAATCTTTTCTCTCACCCCCCACGACTGGCAGTCGTACTGCTGAAGGTAGTGAGGGCCTGGTTCCTATTTCTTCTACTCCCAACAGGGTGGCTGCTGCTACTGCTACGGCATGTGAAGAAAGGTCAGGTCTCGACAGGCACGCAGCTCCACCCAGGGCAGCGCTAGTGCAAGCTGTAAAATCTCTGGTGGATGGTTTACCGTAGCTCTCCCTCACAAGCGGAGTTGTACTGATGAAAGACTCCCTGGAACTTGCCAGTGTAATTATACTAGGCACACAGCCATTGCCATAGGAGCAGAGATGGTGTCTGGTCTCCCAACAGTGGGCAGCAGCATATAGTTCAGAGGAAGATGTGAAATCCCCACTATGGACAGTTATGCTCTAGCAGGTTGGCTGAAGCACAAGGGGCGGCTATCCCCTAAAAAAACTAAATAAATCACTGGGGCCAGCAGTAGCTCAGAAGAGAAGCCAGTTCAGATACCAACAGCCCACTCTGAGATACAAGCAAGCTTCTGGTGGCTCTGACACCATCAGTGGAAGCTGAGATGGCTCCCACACAGACACTTCAGTCAAGCTCCCCATTCCCTCCTCTATAAAGGGAACAAACCACCCCTAAGACAGGGAGGGTAAGACTACAAAGTAATAATTCTGCTTACGGTGCTGCGGGGAGAGGAGGGAAGCACCAAGTTCTTCAGGTTAAATGTGGCTCATATTTATTAAAAGTGGTAATTTTAGTGCATAGCTTGGTTTTGATTTTAGAGATGAAAAGAATCATCATCACAGATAGGTACATAAAAGAAAACCGAAAGGAAAAATTCACTCCTGCTTTTAATTTTAATTGAAGCTCAAGAGGCTGTAATCATGGGGCAGGCAGACATTTAGGACAAACAGTTACTATTGAAGACATGACACACACTGAAGGCCACCTCTGCAGTACTAAAGCAGTTTGCAAGTGCTGCCAATTCTCGTACAGGCAATTTTACACTGAAGTCCAACCTGCCCCATTAGACTCAGTGCAGAGACTTCCCCCCCCCAGAAGTTCCCAGTGATCCACTTTGCCTCACTATGTCCCATAATATAAAAGGCTATTCTTTCTCAGTTATCCTACCCAGTCAGACCTTTTCAGGATTTCTTACTGCTGTTCATTAACAGAGTATCAGTTACACTGAAGACTTTAATTACTGAAAGATAATAAAGAGTATGGGTCTGGTTCTGCAACCCTTAGCCCCGAGAGAAAGGATTATAGTCCCATTGGCTTCAGTAGTTTGGATTCACCAGTGTGCCCACAATCAGACTTATGTTATCACACAAAGAGTGAGAGTTCAGAACCTCCCCCCCCCACCGTATTGTACTTAGAAATAAAGAGGCAACAATGCTCTATTCCAGTGAAAAACACACTTATTAGCTGACCCTTATTGAGCAAGGGTGATGCTTTATAGTGTAAAAAACAAAAAACAAAAAAAAAAACCCAAAAACAAAGCATTTTTCCCACTCTAACAAATTCTGCAGGTCCTTATAAAATTAAGGATGTGTTATTCTGCTTCCCAGATGCCCCTACGCATAGGTTGCACAGTGTAGGAAGATGTGGAAGGAATCCAGTCCATTACAGCCCATTTGTATCTAGTATGTCACAGCTACAAGCATTTCCCACAGAACGTCTTTCTGCCATTTGATAATCTGTTACCAATACACTGCTCAGAGTCCAGCAAAGAGGCTCACTACTATCACCCCATAACCACCAATGGTTCTTGGAAGCTGACAGATAAACCAGTCATGATTTCAATCCCAAGGTGGTCTGAAGATACTTGTACCAAGATTTAGATACATTCCTGTCTTTTGGGGACCATTTTAGCCAAGTTTACACTTCTTGTGAGCACAAGGATACTACTTAAAAAAAAAAGTAATGAACTAGGGCTAAATTATTGTTTGCTACTGGTAGAATGACAGAGTACATAGTATTTGTAGAGAGATATGAAAGTTCATAGAATGTAAAATATAAGAATTGGCCACAAAAATCATTAAATATTAATGCAAAAGTTTCAGCTGAACTTGCTTCAACTGTGTAAATAGCCTTTTTTGCATTCACTGGAATTATTTTCAGAAAGCTAAATTAAAAAAAATTACTGACAGATTGGTGAACACAGCTAATTTTAATTAATATTGCAGAATATTATAGAAAAATATGTTTGCATCAGAAACCTGATTTTATCAGTTATGCTTACCTAAGGAATGAATCAAAACATACCAGATGAATGAAATTAGCTTGTATTTTGAATATTTGAAAAAAAATTGCCGATTATGCAATGAAAATAATAATTTTGCAATTTCTCAGATTTATTCCTTCTGTTCTTGAATTGGCGGGGAGGTGAAATTTGAACACGCTTGTTATGAATTACTAGTTAAACTCTAGAATCTAGCAAAGGACCTGGGAAGAGGAAAGTAAAAGTAAAAGTGAGACAGCGTGACTCATGGATCACATTAAAAATGGTACGACTTAGGACCACCCTTTATTTTTTTTAGATTTGACAAGGCCTCATCCAATGTCCATTGAAAGCCTTCCACTGACCTCAATGGCATCAGGCCACAGACTCTGACCACTGTGTACATCTTTGCTCAGAAGGAAAAGGAATGTGGGGGCTACTTTATTAGTCCTAAAGTGAAATTTGATTCTTTACTGATTTACAACTCATGCAAACCCATTAGCCACAGTGTGACTGCATGACATTTAAAGTCAGGGCAAAATTTGGCCCATTGTTTCTGATCTTTATTATGGAGAATTTTAAAATTTTTAAGAGGAGGAAAAAAGGCTGACTTCACTCTACTCCAGAAAACAGTTAATAAATGCATGTGGCCATTGTAACAATGGATCACTTACAGTGCCAATCAGATATCCAGACAAAGGCATGTATCTAATGACTCGTATTAATAAGGTTATGGTGGGAGCCACCAAGTGGCTTTAGAAGTGTGAGGAAATGATATACTGCTGTTGGTTGTGCAAGCAGAAGGAGGGTGTGTTTTTTGCCATACTCTCTTTGATTAGTATCCATTCCTTCTGAGAAGCCTCTATATCCCTTTTTAGGTCTTCATAATTCCTTCTACCCAGCTTTTACTGCCTCTTGGACAGTTTTGATTTCTGCAAGTACCTCTATATTTTGTTCCATCTCTATTCAAAAGGAATACCAGCTCATAGCTTCTCTGTAAGGAAACTCTATATCAATGCCAAAAGGAAACAGATCTGGAGGGTTTGCAAGTTGATTTTCTACTGGAGAAGAAACCACTGGCATAGAGTCTGGGTATTTACTTGCTGTAACTTTTTTTATTTACACTATATACACAAGCTCTTGAACAGAGGTGGACATGAACAGGCAGATAACTGTATTTTGGGAATGTCAGCCAAAACACCAATAATCAATTCCCAGGGAAGAATTCTGCCCTAAGAATTGACTCTAGATAGAGAGATTAAGACAAAGAGCAAAGTCTCCTGCTGCTTGCAACAGCTACCCCAAGAAACAAAAACAATAATACAGCATTTCTGTAAAATGCTCCCACACTAAGAAACAGAACTATGTATACCAGTGCCATCTGGTGATTCCCATCATCACCACCATATTTATGGAAGTGCACATCAGATGCAGATTTTTATCTCTGTAGAACGTAGATAAACGTTTGTACAGCAGAGAAGCTTGTATCACTACACCATATAATTTCATCATACGCACTTCTCTAAATTGTCTGAACATAAACAAACCTTTAATCGAGCAAGAAAATAAAAACCCCTCACATTGACTTAAATGGGGTACTTGCATTAGAAAGGCTTGTAGGACTCGCCCAAAAATAGCAAATAAACCATAATGGTGTGCATAAAGTTGGCCAGGAGCAAGAACAGGAGTGACAGCACCAAAGTTAAAAATAATTAAAAGCTAATGAGCTGTGTATAGTGAGCTTCATGGCTTAAACACCTTCTCTAGCTCGGATAGCTTTACAGTGATGGTTTTCCTCCCATTTTGGTCCATTCAGTGCCTTGTTTGGCAGCCTTGCCCCTACTAATAGAAACATTTCTTCCATCTTGCAGCTTTTAATAATCTATTAAATAGTGTAGGGTGTTTTTATTATTTGTACTGTGAAGGTATCTATGGGGTCCAAACAAGGATAAAGACCCCCACTGGGCTAGGTGCTGTACAAACACAGAACAAAATGATGATCCCGGCCACGGAGAGCTTACAACTGAAATAGGACAGGTAACAGGTAAATATAATGAACAGACTGGTGAAGCACAGAGAATCACTGAGGCAATACTGGCCAACATGATTGGTAGCAGTCACAGCATACCAGCTGCCGACCTGTTGTCTGTTTATTTTTATAGGTAGATATTGTTATTCTTAGCCAATGCTTGCACCCACACCCTTTTCCTCCAGTTGTGACAAACATGCTTCTGTTCCACTCAAAGAGCCTCAGGGTCCTAAAGTTTCCGTAATTCACACACAAACTCGATTTCTCTACTACTCTTACCAGTTTCACGTTCACAGATAATTTCCATATCCAGCACTTTCCCATTTGTTAGCTTTCTCTGCTTATCACCCACTCTGGCTATTTGTCTGTGCTCACTGCCGCCCCTTCCATGATGTAATTGCCATCAGCTTGGGCAGGTCAGCAAACAACTGGGAATGTTTTCTGCAGGTGGCCACTTTTCACAGGGGGAGTTGCTATGAGAGAGAGAGAGAGAGAGAGATGAAGCCTGACAGGTGCTAAAGCACGAAGAGGTGGCAGCCCATGTTTCACTCTAATATTTAATACTATATTCCACCATTGTGGAAAGAAAAGCCAGGCAAACAGTGCCAAGGGTTTTATGTTATATGGGTTTTGGTCTCCAACATATGATGGTGGCTGCACTATCATATATGGAACAGGAATCTAGTCCATTACAAATTTTATACGGATATCTTGTCCAGTCTGATTGGTCCCGCAACTAAGGTTTTTTGGGTTTTGTTTTGTGCCGATCAATAAATAGCAGTTGGTGTTTCTGCAATCAACATATGACTTAGAATGGTCACCATCAAAAAGTAAGCAACTTTCAAAGGGACAGGTTTCAGAGTAGCTGCTGTGTTAGTCTGTATCCGCAAAAAGAACAGGAGGACTTGTGGCACCTTAGAGACGAACCAATTTATTTGAGCATAAGCTTTCGTGAGCTACAGCTCACTTCATCGGATGTATCACAAAAGCTTATGCTCAAATAAATTGGTTCGTCTCTAAGGTGCCACAAGTCCTCCTGTTCTTTTTTCAAAGCGAAACGGTCAACTGAAATTTGACCCAAAATTTATCTTTCTTTAAAAAGAAATCCCCATGTTTTTATAAAAGCAAACGTCAATGTTTCCACAATTAAAAAAAAATCCACAATCCGAACGATTTTTAAACAACTGAATAATTACTATGCAGTATTTGAAACCCAAATAATGCCCAGGGTCTAAAAGTGAAATTGACTACAAAACTGTAACTGACCCAATGGTTAATTCTCTGAGAGTATGAATATAAACTGTAACAAGGAAACTAGATTTCAGGGTGGATAAAAATCAATGATTTTTTTTAAAAGATTTAAAAAAAAAAACAGATTTTTTTTTATTTAAAAATTGGATTTTTTTGATAAAATGCTTTGAGGAAAAAAAACCTATCTGAAGATAGTTTTAATTAAGATACATTATATCTTCTGTATAGATTATTTAGGTTAATCTTTCTATCCACCCAATGGGACTCAGTGCTCAGTCTAGAAGATACCATCAGAGATGCTTAGTTTTACAGTTCTCTGGATTTGTGTCTCCAGAGATAACATGATTGCAGTGGCCGATTTAGAGTTAGTGGGGCTCTGTGCTCAGCTTCATTTTTGGGGCCCCTCCCTGGGACCCAATCAAGAAAAGGAACACTCTCTCTCTTATCTCCCCCACACCTCCATTTTTCATTTTTTTCCCCTTCATCCTCCTCCTATAAGTAATAGGAAGGAAAATGAAAATAGAGTGAGGTACCTTGATTGTTCTTGTAGTCTAACTTATTTTTCCACAGACCACTTTGAAAATCGCTGAGCATTTCAGCGGACCACTTAATGATATTTCCAAATATTGTTTGTACTGTTAGCTACCTATTGTAAAGCGCTTTGGATAAGAGCACTTGATAAAAAAAAATATAAAAGAATGTTGGGGTGCAGGGGTTGGGAGGAAGTTAGGGTGCAGGAATGGGCTGGGGGTTGGGATGCAGGGTCTGGCCAGGAGTTAGGGTGAGGGAGGGGGCTCACGGCTTAGGCAGGGGGTTGGGGTGTGGAGCGCTTACCTGGAGCAGCTCCCGTTTGGTGTGTGGGTTGCAGGTGGGGATGTGGGGGTGGTGCAGGAATCAGGAAGGGCAGGTGACTGGGGGTGTGAGGGGGGTGCAGGGTCTGGGAGGGAGTTAGGGTGCAGGAATGGGCTGGGGGTTGGGGTGCAGGGGCTGGCCAGGAGTTAGGATGCAGGAGGTTCGGTTGTGGAGCGCTTACCTGGGGCAGCTCCCATTTGGTGCGCAGGGTGCATGTGGAAATGTGGGTGTGTGCACAGGAGCTCCCGTTTGGTGCTCAGAGTGGGGGTGGGGATGTGGAGGGGTGCAGGAGTCAGGGAGGGCAGGGGGCTGGGGTCATGAGGGGTGCTCTCAGCCCCCTACCCTGAGCGGCTCACAACACGGTGTGGGGGGGAGGGGCGGTGATGTGTAGGGGGAGTGCTGGGGCCCTGACTTTGCTCCGCCCTGCCATGATTTCACCCCCTTCCACAAGGCCCTGCCTCACGTCTTCTCTGCCTCCTCCCGCGAGCACACTGGGGCCCTGCTCCTCCCCCTCCCTCCCAGAGTCACCTGAGCACTGGCAAACAGCTGTTTGGCAGTGAGGAGGAAGCGCTTGGAGGGAGGCAGGGAGGGGAATGCAGCATGCTTGGGGGAGGAGGCGAGGGAGAGGGGAGCTTGGCTGTCAGTGGATGTGGAGCCTGCAGCAGGAACCCAGGAGCCAGCAGGACCAAGCTTCTGCCCCTGCAGCTGCCTGGCCCTGGGGCCGCCGTGCCAGGGCACCCTGTGTTTTACTATAAATCCGCCTCTGCATGCTTGTTAACAGCAAAACTGTTTTAAAATAAATAATACAGAGAGGTGAGAAATAATGGACCTTAACCCTATTATCCCTCTGCAAATTTGTGTACACAGAGTCAATCCCTTACCTCTCTCTAAAAGTGCAAAGTTTCAGAAAGTTCAATGAATAGAAGATTGTTGGGGATGGACTAGATCTGGACAAGGAGTAGTCTTGAGGTAAATGTGAGAAGGAAGGGACAGGCAGTAGAAACCAAAGTGAAACTGTTTGAGCAGCACATTCCAGAAGTTTTGAGGTCTTTCCGTGTGTAGCCTCCATTGACTTGAAATCTACCATGCCATTCTCTCAGTAGAAGGGAAAACCTATAATGGCAGCAGGCTGTAAAGGAGACCCAGTCTGGGAATATTTTAATGAAGTTCCGCTACCTATGGGTAAGACAGGCATGCATGCAAAATACAAACAGTGCAACAAAGAAATGCAAGGCCTGGTTGCCCGAATGAAACAACATCATGAGACGTGTTCCTTCTCAGGAGGAAGCTGCGTTGAAGATGAAAGGAACGTGTGAACATGCAGGATCTTCAGGTTGGTAAACTTTTTTATTTCAGACTTCTTTCTTAAGGACTGCCTGTCGTCCCTCTGGACTACTCTTGAATTCTCATGTTTGAGCAAAAATATAGTTGTTACTCTACGGTACTATCATTTTAGACGCAGTTGTGATAAAAAAAATAAGTAGCTGAAATAGGCAGATCTTCCCTTTACAATTTCACTTTTAAAATAGTACTGAGTGTCAGTGAATGCAATGAGTAATACTAAATGAATTACTAATTACTAGTATGGTGGTAATAATTAAATAATTGCATTGAATTATTTTGTTTAGGAGAATCCATCCTCAACATACAGGATTCCGAAGACTATCCACCTTCAAGATCACCATCATTTTCTATAGTTTCAGAGTTATCTGCCAATGACAGTGTTTCAGTCACATCATGTATATGATGCCACAGTATATCACCTGTAGCAAAAAGAAAAAAGAATCTCCATCATCCAGAAACAACCATAGATAAGTTTGTGATAAGAACCAGCAGATTACAAAAAGAGGTAATTGATGAAAAAAATACCCGGTTTTTTTACGCAACAAACTCTCCTTTCTGTATGGTTGAGAACCCACACTTCATTAACATGCTTCAGTCATTAAGACCAGGATACAGTCCACCCAATAGAATCATAGAGCAGATGTTGCAGGCAAATTGCTGGATAAAGTGTATGAAAGAGAAATTGAGCTGTGTGCAAAAGGTCTAGAAGGTGACATTGTTAACCTAAGTCTTGATGGGTGGAACAATGTCCACAATGATCCTGTTGTATATGCTTGTGTGACAACAGAAGAAGGGAATGTCTTCCTTACAGAAACTATTGATACATCAGGAAATGCACACACAGCAGAATACTTACAAGTAGCAACAGTAAAAGCTATAACAAACTGTGAGAAAAATGCAAATGTCTAGCACGCAGCTTGGTCACAGACAATGCTGCAAATGTATCCAAGATGAGAAGAAATTTTTTAGAAGAGAGTCCCAAGCTAACAACATCCAGTTGCAGTGCTCTTTTGATGCACCTCCTAGCCAAAGACTTCAGTGTTCCAGAAATAACGGCTAATGTTGTTGAAATTGCAAAATACTTCCCTAACGACCACTTTGCAGCAGCTGCTCTGAAAAAAGTGGGAGGAACCAAGCTAACGCTCCCACAAGATGTGCAATGGAACTCAGTAGTGGACTGGTTTGAGCACTATATCAAAAACTGGCCTAATCGGACGACAGTTTGTGACCAAAATCATGAAAAAAGCAGATGGCACTGTCACAGCCAAAGTCCTCAACACTGGGCGTAAGAGAAATGTTGAACACATGCTGAGTACCCTGAAGCCTATTTCTGTAGCCTTGAACAAAACGCAGGGAAATAGCCCTTTTATTGCTGACGCTGGTGAAATTTGGACGGAACTGAGTGAGATTTTAAAAAGAGAAATCGGCAATGACAGAGTTAAATTACAAGCATTAAAAAAAAAAACGAATGGGACAAGCACTATCTCCAGCTCATTTTCTTTCAAATATTCTCAATACTCGGTACCAGGGTCAAACCTTAACTGCTGAAGAAGAGGAGCTGGCTAGGATATGGACATCCAGCAATCATCCCTCCATAATGCCAACTATAATAAACTTCAGAGCTAAGGGTGAACCATTCAAGAAATAGATGTTTGCTGATGGTGTTTTAAAGAAAGTCACACCAGTGAACTGGTGGAAGTTACATAAGCACTTGGATTCAGAGACTGTGGAAGTGATAATTTCAATTAACAGCAGTAGCTTCTTCTGCCGCTGTAGGAAGAAAATATTCTTCCTTTGGACTAATTCATTCCAAATTGAGAAATAGTTTGGGACCCTGAAAAAGCAGGAAAGCTTTTTTTTCTTTTCCAGATTACAAAGAAAGAGGAAAATAAATGTGAAGATGACTAAGATAGCTGCAGAAGCCAATATTTTAAGTTTCTCAAGTTGATCTGGCTGACATAGTCCATTTAATTTTTGTTTTGTTTTTTAAAAATATTTCATTTAAATATTTTAGTTAAAAACAATTTTAATAAAAACGAACCTGATTTTAAAAAACTTGAATGTTTAAATTCAAAAATTCATATGCTTGTTTAGGTAAAATATTATGTTTGCTGTTGAAGAAAAAAATCCAGAATACATAACATTGTTGTTTTAGTTTAATGAAACAATTTAAATGTCCGTCTAGTGATATTCTCCTCCTAATACAGCATGGCAAGAAAATCCTCCAAATAGTAGTGATTAACCTGTTGAACTGAAGATATTTATGAAGTCATTGGGAGGTGAACTATCTGCTTCAATTACCTTTGGTAAATGAAATAACCAAACAATCATTCCTGTTCTGATATAGCTGTAAAACTAATCAGAAAAGTTTTCAAAATAAATCACTTAAAAATGTATAGTGTGTACCTTATAAAAATGAAACCTACATCTACCTCGGAGTTGTGAAGAATATGTATTAAGGTTTTAACAACCAACAAGAATGCACTTTTATGTAGAAATCCATGATTAAATCGAGTCTTCCTGACTAGTGATTTAAATCATGATTTAAATCAATTTGATTTAAATCAAATCCACCCCGCTAGATTTTTAGGTATTCCACTTTTAATAAATTTAATCTAGTGCTAGCATCACAAACAAATTCCTTTACAACATGCAGTATGATTTAATTTGGAGGTGCCTATACAAGATAGCATCTCTGTTAATTTAAATGTGTAACTTTAAATTTTAATTGGTTAAGAAGAACTACTTGTTAAATCCTTAAGTCCCGATTCTGTATACACCTGTGCACATGAGTAATTTACATGATCAGTTCCATTGAAGTCAATGGGACTACTCACATGAGTAAATTTACGGTGCACATCAGTCCCCAAGACTGAAAGCTCTTCAAAGTAGGGCCTGTTTCTTCTATATGTTCTGTATATGGCATAGGACACTTTCAGGGAGGATTAAATAAATTCATACCAGAAGGGTATGTTTTTGTTGTAGTGCAATCCCTAGGAATATACACAGTTCATTGGATAACAAGTATTTTGCTTATATTGCTAAGGTAGGGTCCAAAGAGATGAACCCCGTCATTACTATTAGCATGGTGAAATGTTATACAATTACATTGGTACCTCATATTAAAGGAAGAGGTTTATAAAGAAAAATAATGTTATGTCATAGACTAAAAAGATCACTCTCCAGCACTCAAATCTAGATTGGCTCTCACTTTTTTTAACCAATTAATAAGAATTAAATACCACATATTAAGTCTTGTTTAGTGACGGTCCTTCTTTTTTACTGTTATAGGTATCTGTTACTTGTATTGCTATAAAAAACAAGAAAGTGGTGTTTGCCAAAAGGTGCTGTCTGAGACTCCATGGCATTTTTTTCTACTGAGATTTAGAAATAACTAGGGTAACTGTTGACTTGTTAATAATGCAGTATACCTACCCAATTGCACACACTTATCTCAAACCCTTGGACTTCCTCTTTCGCTGGAAATACTTCGGTTTGGTGTGCATACAGAATAGGATGTAAAAGTCCATAGCAAAGTCAGAGCCCCTGCTTAAGAAAAGTAAGGAGTAGTTTTGAAGGAAGCTCATCTCCCATTTTAGGTACCCAACTAAAGGGCCAGATTTTCAGACGAGCTCTTATAGAAAATTTGCCTTAAAAGAGTCCCAATAGGAGCTGCTAGATGCTGAGCACTTTTGCGAATCTGGTCCTTATTTCAGTGTTTAACTGGCAAGCTCTACTGACAGTGTTGCCCCTATAAATACACACACACACACACACCCTACCTTTCTAATTTTTAACTTAAACAGGAAGCGCTAGCTGTACTAGGTCTTCTAGCATTTCTTGCTAAATTTGAAACTCGTATGTTTATAAAGGCACTTAAACACCACAGAATCAAGATACCTAATCTAGTTCCTATTTGGCCAATTTGTCTCACTACTGGGATAATAAAAAAAAAACCTAACTGAAAACAAAACCAGTATTTGTCAACATTCATTCAATGTCCAAACAGCTGCTCAATTTGACCACATTCATATCCCTTGCCAATTATGAATGTTTGCAGTATCCGTGCACGTATACAAATAAATATTTGTGCATGAACAGGAGAATTCCTGATTCATTCATTTCCTGTATGAAAAAGCTTCAGTCATCTCAGCACAGAGAAGAAACACATGTGAATTAGGTGACCAATCATGCAACACAAATACCCAAAGCAAACATGAACACCCCACAGACTGACAGAGGTTTATATGAACTATTTGGCAAATACACTCAACTAAAATCAGGATCAATTTGCAATTGTGGGAGGGGGACAAAGGAAGGCTAAATTTGTTCAATAATATATTTTCAACTAACAATCTGACCAGCCTTAGACCAAACATCTGAATTCTCAATGTGATTTTAAGTGGTAGCCAATCAAATACAGTACATTGTGTGTGCATGCTGCTGAGTTGTTAATCTCAATAGGTTTCTAAACCAAATAAAAAATACGGAGGAATGAATAAACTGATTCAAATTAACCAGGTCTGACTACACATTTTAAGAAAAGCACTGGGTGTGCCTTGCATCCAATAGCAACAATTTGTTATGCACTGTAGTGTTACAGTACTCTAAATGGTAAGTAACTGTTTAAAAATTCTGAAGCATTCCTAAAATGTTTCACTTAAACATTTCTGCAATAAAAATCTTATTGAACTGTTGCTTTCATTAATTTTCTTCACACTAGAGACCAAGGAACGCAAGTTCGATTTTTTCTTTTCTTCTTTTTTTTTTTTTTAAACTTTGCCTACTACTAGCAAATAAACTCTCTCTCTCTTTTTTAATAAAACCCTGGCCTTGAGTTTTGGCCTCTTAATAGTAGTCTACATGGTCGACTACCCTTGGTGTTAAATTTTCTTAAATTGTATTTCTGTCAGTATATCATTTTTTTAAGCAATGGACCCTATAATAGCAAGCACTATTCTGTCCGGAGTACATTTGAACAGCATGACAAGTATTTTTCACTACAGGAGACAAACAATGATATGTATTACATGCAGTAAACATTGCCTTTGGTACATAGGGTTCTCTTAGCATTCATCTGTCTAAAATCTCATTGTGTCCTGAACAGGGAAAAAACCATGCCTTCTCATTAACAATTGCCGAGGGCTGTAGGTTTGTAAAGTGCCAACAATGCACTGTCGCATTTCTCATGAAACAAGAGCTTGATTGAATATTACAAGAGATGGTAGAAACCCAGCCAGGTGGATTAGGATGTATTTTAAATAGTAAAAACATAAGCAGCACCTATTTCACTATGCCGCTTACCTAATAAACATGTACTGAATAATTCTTTTTATACAAATTTTGTTTTATAAAGATTTCTCCTGAGAATACTAAGCTAGCAGCAAACAGAACATGATCTCATTTTGGGTGAAATGCACCCCACTCCAAGTGAACAGCAGAAGGTATTCTATTCTATTTCAGCTGGATATATGGCCTCCTGTGAGCCATCTGCAGTGGTCTCCCTTAGTGAGTCTGTATGTTAGGGGATAGATTTTTAAAATGGCTCAGTGTTGGCCTGACTCTGCTCTGACTTAAAGTCAGTGGCAGCAAATTTAGGCCAACACTGATTCCTTTTAAAAATCTTATCCTGCTTTATTAAACTTTAACCAAGCTTAACTTGGCATTCTATCCTGCAAACGTTCTATCCTATAAGCAAGTAACTACACTCCAATGAGTAATTCCATTAAAGTCAGCGGGACTACTCCCATTGCATAAGTGATGCAGGATCTAGCTCTTGATCTGTTAATTACATTCTGACTTGGTGAGAATTCTTTAAAAAAAAAAAAAAAAAAAGAGAAATAATTCCCAATCATTCAACAGCACTTGGACTCTCCTGGTCAGAGTCTGAGATCAGTAGGGGAACAATGGTCCAGCGGTTAGGATGCTAGCCTGGAATTTGAAAGAGCCACATTCAATTTCCTGCTCTGGAAGAGACTGTGACTTTAAGTTACTTGTTTTTTTCTGGTAGAGATCCTCAAAGGTAGGCTCCTAACTTCCATACATTTGAAGGTCTCTCCCTTATTTCTGCATCTATAAAATGGGGCTAATAGCTCTTCCCCACCTGACAGGGGTATTGTGAGAACAAATACATTCAAGATTGTGAGGTGCTCAGATACTACAGTAACGGGGGCCTTCGGTGTTTAAAATAGATATATAAGAAATATACTATTCAGAACTCCTGGGTTGTATTCTAAGCTTTCCTAGGACCTCAGTTTACACCTCTGTAAAGTGAAAGGTCTACTGCTCCCTTAGGGCAATTGTGAGGGCTAGCAAACATTGACAAGACACAGATTCTCAGATCACTGGTGCTAGATAATTAATGCAAAACAAAATTATTTGTAGGTATAGGGCCATATTCTGACTGGATCAGTAAAAACTCCTGCTCTGGACTAATAAGAGATGGTGACTGAATAAGGGCTTTAGCCCCACATGCAAACATGACTGGAAGCAGATTGTCAGTTGGGAACTTAAACACTGACTTAAAAAGAAAGTGCAAAGATCTTGGTGAAGAAGCTTAAACACCAAGTATAACAACCTTCCATGGCCCCAGGAAGGGAAAAGTGTGTGACAACGAGGACTGGAGGTGGGAAGAGTGGGTATTTTTAAAAGTGACAAGAAAAGATGTATTTCTTAAAATTCTGCTATGAATATTCTAATAGATTCCTCCCTCCCAGGGTGCCCTAAGTCAAGCACCTGGTACGCAGCATGTTCTGCAGAGGCAGCTACACAGCTATTTATACCAGGCCCATAGTTCATTTTGCATCTGATAACCGTTTTGGGGTTGGGTTTTTTTGTTATTTTTAAGGGGTAGGGCTGTTGGAAGAAAATAAATTTACAGTCATTTCACAGTGAGAGAGAGAGAGAGAGAAGTGATCATTGGAATTATATAGCCTTCAAAAATAAACAGAGAGAGAGTAGCTGGCATTGGTAAATGCTGAGACTATTTGGCAGAATCTGTAGCCTTCCTAGATCCTCTCTACACATTCTCCTAACAGAGCAGGAGAAGGTCTGGGCTGGAATTAAAATTGTTTGTCTTGTTTAGACTACTGTGCGCTTCATGCAGTAACATTTGCTGCAAGGTCTGGGGCTCTCATAAGAGATCTTGTGGTGAGATTCACACCCCTTTATGCCATATAAAGGCACTGTAGCACTATACAAGGGTGCTAAAAGCCCTAGATCCAGCAAGGAGAGAATTCTCTCAGTGCAGGAACTGAGGAAGACAGCCACAGGCTCCCGTCCAAGGGCCCTCATGCAGGGCTAGGAGTGGAAGGGAGCATCAGGGACAGGGCTACAGCATGTAACACAGCAAAGATTCTGGGCTGTGCTGCTGCTCTGGTGTGGTTAACTCTCCAGGGCTGTCTAATTATACTAGGTCTGCTTTGGCCCCTGCAGCAGCCCAGAATTGGGAGGGTACAACAGTGGCTTAAAGACTTGAAGCTTAGCACAGCACTGACTCTCACCCTTGGCCTTTTGATTGTTCTCACCGCAGTTTCTTTGACATCTGGGATGAGGGGTTGGAGTCCCTCCTGGGGGTTCCCCACAGGGGCAGCACTAGCCTTCCCATCAGGAGAGGGAAGGGGGCACACAGCTCTGCTAAAGAGAAGGGATAAGTGCTAAAGGGCAGGGATGAGAATGCCATGCCAGGGATGAGAGCAAAAGCAGAACACCAGAGAACCCTGGACAATGCCTACCCCACCGAGAAGGTATCGAAGGAGTCAGTGGATGCTGCCCTCCCAGCAGGGAGATCACCCTTGCTAATGATAAATAATATCTAATTCGTATACAGCACTTTTCATAAGTAAATCTCAAGTGGTGTGCAAAGGACATTAGTATCATTATCCGCCTTTGACAGATGGGGAAACTGAGGTACAGGGAGGTGAAGTGGCTGGCCCAAGTCATGCAACAGGCTCGTGACAGAGTCAGGAATAGAACTCAGGTCTCCTGAATCCCAGTCCAGTGATCTAGCCACTTCCTCCTAAGTTCCAACCACTACAAAGAGAAGTGTATTCTAGGGTGGGAGGTTAAGTACCAGTGCAATGCTTCACTCAGGAAGAGTTTCTTCGCTGGATATAGGCATACAAGATACTCTAAGCAACAACATGCTCCTCTGTCTGACCTCTGGATGATGATCTAAAATCTGCAGCACCTTGAAAGCTGGTTCCATGCCTATAGCTGGGGCTAGCCCATTACCTTTCTTCTTTGTAATTTGACCTCTCTCAGCACTTACAAGGGAAGGAGAGAAGTCTTAGCAGATCTTTACTCCAGCCCAGAAATCTTTGGCAAAGGAGCAGGGATCGGATGCTAAGGTTATCTTACACTATAGAGAAAGCCTTTGTATTTAAAAAAAATGCAGTGACAAATGGCATTAAGTAACAGCTACATGACGTTCCCATACAAAATACACAAACTAAAAGCTGTTGGTTACAGTAGTTAGGCTGCCAGCCCTCTCAACCCATGAGAGAAAGATTCAGACAGAAAGCCCCATGACTTCGGTCTGTGGTACATCATCATATAGGGCTCCACTGCTGTGAAACGCTTTGAAACAGGAGACCTGTTTATTGCTGCACAAGAGCCTGAAAATATACCCAACTCAGTCCTATTGAGGGACCACTGGGATTGAAAGCCACTCTCGTGGCAGTATCCACAGGCGACACTGGTGGAAAAGGCCTATAGAAATTATATTCAAAGCCCACAGAATGTACTATAGATTTGTGTCACCGCTACACAATTCTATACACTGTTTTGTTTTTAAATATCTATGAGGACTTTTCCAAAGACTAGGATCATCCCAATGTCCCAGCCACTTTAGCTAATCCCAGATAGGTACATATGGGAGTAAAAGGCAGAGGCCAGCCACAAATGCCAGTCACTGTTCTGCCTGAGCGCAAAAGCTGCGGAAGTCAAGTGCCATCACTAGACATCCTTAATGGATAAAATGAAGACAAGGACCTGCTCACCATCCTTCTGCACCAGCCAGCAGAAATGAGATAACTGGAGGGACAGAAGAGAGCATGCTGCACCCAGCCACAGTCACTACTGTGCACTCTCCTCCAGCATCTCCTGAGGCAACGTCCCTGCCTCAGGCAAATGCCTCTGGGCCCTTCCTCCAGGACAATGTGCCTCTATAGTACACACACTATAGGCTTTGGCCTAAGCCATAATAGAACCCCGACAGCCTTCTTAAAATTAAGTAAACAAAAGCACATATTGAAAATTCTGTGCTTTGTTAGCATAAGAGACGCTTATGTGACTTTTTGGAATCACTGTGGCAAGTTGTGCATTATGTGGGAAACAAAAAATCCCTGCTCACTGCACATGATTCAAATAATAATATAATCTCTCTAGGTGATTTTATCTTAAAAAAAATAACTTGTGTGCCATTTTATTTTTGTCCTGCGCCCAGAAGAGTCTCTTCTCTCTCCTTTACTGGGTACTGGTACCTCAGCTATCAATGAAGAAAGAGGGAGGAAAAAAAAACACTCAAAACTGATGCTGGAGAGGAGCAGTTCGGTCCACAGAAAGTACCTTGTGCTAGAAGATAATGTATAGGAACCTTCAAGTAAGCCAGGTAGTTCTGAACCTTTAGCCAAAAAAAAGGCATTAAGCATCATTCTTTCTGAAAACACTACAATCAACATTTCAGGACATCAATAAATGAGAACCAGGATCTAATCTGATCAGTTTGATTTTTTAACTTGATCAACCTTTTGAGATTGTATTACAGAGGTAACAAACACCACATTCAACGTGCTCAAGTTCATCAGGAAACGCATTTGTAAGGCCTGTAAACAGCTAGGTAGAAAAACTATCATGGCTATGATCCAATAGTGGAGATATATACCACTGAAATACTTGCTGCCTCAGAACACTTACTTTAGTCGTTTCCTGCTCTTTATTAATTCATTCAAGAGCAAAGTTGTCCCTTTATTGGATTTTTTTCCCAAGCAGCTGCAACCCTAAAGTAGCCATTTTGTAACTAGCTGTTACCTGCTGCATGGGACTCTCTCTTCGAACCAGTGAGTACCTGTTATGTTTTTCATATTCTTAGTACTGAGAAGATAGCACATTGTCACAGGACTTTCTGGCAACAGAGACTACAGGTGACTTTCCCCCGCTCCAGGGCTGCGGCTGCTGGGGAGAGATGGCCCTCTTTCCCAGCCTCAGCTCTGTGGCCGCTATGGTGGAGAGAGACCACCCCACCCTTCCTTCCCAGCCCCAGCTTGTGGGCTGCCGTGGAAGGGGAGAGAGGGCACATCCATCGCATTTGAAAGGTAAAACTACTGATATGAAAATATGAGTTGTGTGCTTTTATTTGTAGAACAAAAAAAAAGTTAATTTTTAATATAGTGCTTTTATCCAAAGTGCTTTACAATAGTTAGCTAATGGTACAAACAACATTTGGAACGATCATTAAGTGCTCTGCCGAGACCCTCAGCAATTTTCAAGTGGCCTGCAGAAAAAAAAAAAACACGTTTTAGATCAGTGGTTCTTAAGCACAGCACCTCTGGCGGTCAGGTTAGTTTAACAGGGGCTGTTAAAAATGTAGTGCCAACCACTGGAGCTCTGCTGAGAGAAGAGCATTAAGCCTCTACTAATGTGTGTGCCTAGACTTGTTTCCATGTGTGGTTACACCACTGAAAGTTTGAGGAAGCGTGAAAGTTTAAGGCTGGAAGTCTATAGTGTTGGACCCTGAGTTCTCTGCAGATATGGGGTTTCTAGGCCTGCACCCAGACTCACAGCTGTGATTTTCTTGAAAATGAAATGTGTCTTCTACCTCTTCTTCCATTCATCCGCCCTGCCAAATTTTCCTTTTAGTGGAAAGGGAACACTTATCCTTGTACAAATAGGCCTGTTGGATACTCCAGTAAAAGGAAGCACCAGTAGAATGTGGTGTTCCTATGTAATTCTGACAGTGTGCTGCATTAATAATCCAAGTACTACCCCGTAAGGAATTGGTGGCAAGAATTTACTTTTCAGAAAGACAACCCATGCAGGATTACAGTTACTGGGGAGGGGAAAGTAGACTTTAGAACAAAGGAAGTGAGGCAGTTAAAATGAAGAATCTGCCAAGGAACTTTTAAAAAAGCAGAATGTGTGTCTGATAAAATAACCTTAGAGGCTTAAAAGCTGCTTTTTAAAAACCACATAGGAAAAACTTATCTACACTAGGTGTTTTATCTGCTAAGATCACAAGTCCACCTGCGTTAAAAAAAAAAATATATATCTACACACAGCATATTTAGTTCCAGCATTATTTTGCCAGACGCAGTAGGTTCCTATGAATGAATGACTGGGAACCTGCCAAACTACAGTAGATTTTTACAAATAAACCAGCTCCTGTAGAGATTTAAAAACAAAACAAAAACACTACCTTAAATACAGAAGGTATATTTGGTTGGGTGGAGAGGGAGAGAAAAGTGGCAGATCTGGGGAAATACTGCATTGGTAGAATAAGAATGGGATCATGAGCACTTTAAGACATCTGAATTCTTAAAGAAACCTGTAATGATTAGTACCACCTCTTTGCTAGATTAAGATTTACTCCTTTAAAGCAATATAATTTTGTTCCTAGAGAGGAGAAAACTAGCCTAACAACACACAGGAGGTAAGAAAACAGGGTGGGGGCCAGATACTATTCTGGAAATGGCAGGAAAGAGATCAGACAGGGTCATACCTGGACATGGAAGGTAACTGGGAGTCTCACATACACACATCGATGCTCATATTAAAGGGTCTCAAAAAAGCATGACACACCCCTAATTAAACATGTACTCAATTTTTTTATTCACTGGGTGATTTTTTAATAGCAGTTCATTCAAAATTAGGACTGAATTAGGTGAGGAGGTGCTAGGGGAAATGCTTATGGCAAATGTGGGACTATTGTCATTGATGGTAAAACAGCATGTTTGTTGGGGTGTTTGTAGCATTTCCTGGTTTACATCTCACGATTACTGTGATTAAAAATTTCCTGTCTCTTGGGAATTAGTTTAAAATTACTTTGCATTACCGACTATAAATATCCAATTCTATACTGAAGTGGGTTTTTTTGGGAATGATTGCCTCTGTAGAACACAGTACCTTCTTCTTACGCTTTAACAAAAATCCCCAAAACTAAAACACTTATGGGAGTCTTTGGCTGCTCGTCTAGTATCCTGGTATTTGACCATAATGAGGAAACAGGCACAGAAATTAAAGATGAGTGAGTGTCAGAAGTGAAGCCCAAAGTTCTGACCTAGCCACTAGATCACAGTGCTTCTTGTTGCCTTTTTAAAAAAAAATTATTTTAAAGTTCACCACATAGCAGGCCTAGATTGCACAGAATTCATTTATTCTCAGTGCAGAATTTAATAGACAAGTTATTAGGGGCAAGATTTTTTTTTTTTTTAAAAAGGGGGTCTAAAGTTAGGCACTCCAGCCCATCTTTAATCAGCTGAAGAAGGTGCCTGATTTCAGAAAGACTGAGCTGGGTGCTCAGCATTTTTTGAAAAATCAGAGCAGCTATTTAAATATTTAAATCAGGACTTCTGAGCCTAACTTTAATCACCCATTTTTAAAAACCCTTGCCTTAGTTTTGAATCACTAGATAAATTCTATTACCCAAATTATTTTTTTTTAACCTGCCATACACATGGTGTGATCCTTTCCCCACACCACCTGAAAATGGGGGAGGGAGAAAGACAGAATGAATCTGAGTATAGAAATCAGAAGTTTGATAGACCTACAAGAGCCGCACACAGTGTGAGGCTTGTGCTATTTCACCAGACAGCTCTGGCAGCAAGTTTGCAAATAGCCAGTAGCAGCCTTGTGGTCCTCAGCCTTTCATGACCAAAAAAAACCACCTCACCACCCTGTGGCTTGGGATGGTGGTTCTGCAATATATATTATGGTAAAATTAGAAGTAATAAAGTCAAGCACATGGTGTGTGTTTTCAGGACTGAGGCCTAAAGTTAGATAAAAGGAACTTGTTTTTAATGTAGCAGGTTAAAACTAAATAATGTAACTAAAAGCATTTATTGCTAAACACCCCTATAGTAAACTTTCACTTCCCTCTTCTTGAGAGAGAGAGAGAGAGAGTGTCTCTCTCTCTCTCTAAGGAACAATTCAAATTTAGAAAGTTCTCTCTGCAGCAACTAGGGCTAAACATTTACCAATGAACCCCTCTCCCAAGTCTGTAGAAAAATGCAATTCCCCCACAAATTTGCAATAAGGAAAGTTTTCACTAGAAGGTGTTTTTTAGCCCTATGGGCTAGAGAATCCAAGGTAATCGTATATGGATCTTAACAAGTGGTATATATAGGACTTCTTTCTATACTAAGAATAGGGGTATAACAGTTCTAACAGCCTAAGACATAAAGGAAGATGTATGGATAAAGGAACCATCCTGCACAGCAAGAAGGATAGATTATTCCCAACAGTAGACCTGAGTCAACAGTTAATTATTGCAATAGTGACTAGAAGTCCGCAATGGAGATCTATGCCTCACTGTGCTACATACTGGACAGACACCCTTCTAGAAGAGTTCAAAATCTACATTCAGTTAATGTAATCCAATGAATGTAATCCTCTTTCTCAAGGAAGATCTATATTAGCAATAGTGATTTCCTCAATTATGGGTGTTATTCAAGAGTATTCAACAAGGCTGTGCTGCTATTTTTAACTGTGGATTGATGCAAACTTTTCTCTGCAAGTATTTGATACTTGCTATTTAAGCACTGCTATTTAGTTGTAATCTTGCAGGTAGGTTACATGGTATGACTTTTGGATAAACACACAAGTACTTTTGATGCAAGTATTAGGGAGCCCGAATTGTGGATTCATACACATCTATACTCACCTATGTGACTGAAATTTACGTTGAGCAAATATTAAAACTGGGCTGTATATATGCAAATGTTTATGGAAAGTAAACACAAAAGGGCCACACCCAGGGAATAACTGAGTTCATTTAGGAGTTAGGGAAGAGTTTGGTCAGATTTTTTCCCCTAGTATTTGCCTAGTTCAATCCAAATATCTCTTTCCTGTCTGGCTTCTATGGTTCATCTATTTCTATCGCAATGTGTGGAGAATTTTTTTGTGGGGGAATGGGGGGGGGGGGGGGGGAGAAGGAACAAAACTACATGTTATCCCCTGGCTTAATATAATTGATTAATCGGCAGCTGTTAGCACATATCTAGGGTGAGAAATCTTATCTCCCATAATATAGCTCACACATAAAACCCTAGTTTCAAAGGCTTGACCACAAAAACATAATGCAAAAGTAATGAAGGTAAATTCAAAGTGACATTTGCAGTTTGGTTTTGTGTAATTTCCTTCTAAATAGTAGAACATACATCCCGTTACAGTATGTCTAGATACAAAGACTTGACATCCCTTGTTTATTTCTCACCTCTTCAAAATGTAAAAGGAAGCTACAATAAAATCCCTGATTTCTCTCTGCACAAGCAATTTTATCTTTAGATGTTGTGCAGTTCTCACTTTCATCCAGTATGTGCTAACACAAGACATTATCATTTTTGCAAAAGAAAAGATGAAAAGCTTAAATTACAGTACTGCAGAATGCCACTTAACACAAACTGCAGGAGAATTTCCTGTGGAATACCAATCCAGGTCGGAACACACTTCATTTTACGAGAGGTGATTTTCCCTAGTGAAGGCTTCTGTAACATGTTGTGTAGTTTGTTACTAAACAGAAACACGAAGTCTAATTGTAACTCAAGTACAAACCAACTAGTGTTAATAATTTGGGCCACTTGTGCCATCAGTCATGCAAGTGCAATTCTTATTTGAGCAAATGGTAGTTTTGATCTGAAGCTAGAGTTTGGTCTAAGGCCAGTGCTGCACTACAGACTTATATCAGTATTACTATGTTGCTCAGGGGCGTGAAAACCCTAGCGACAATGTTATGCCCACCTAACCCCCTGCTGTAGACAATGCTGTCAATGGGAGAGTGTCTCCCATTAATTTAGCTACTGCCTCTCCCAGAGGTGGATTAACTATGCTGACAGGAGAAGCTCTTCCATCGTCACTAAAGTGCTACAGTAGTGCAGCTGTGCACGAAGACAAACCCTTACGTATACATTCTTCACAGAATATTCCACCGAAGCATTTCAGCACGTGCTTAACTTTAAGCCCTTGAGTAGTCCCATTGACATCAATGGGGCTGCTCAAATATTTAAAACTTCAGTATATGTTTAAGTACTGTGGTAGATTGGTCCATATCTGAAACAGATCTTAAGGCTGGAAAAAGACAACCCTCATCATCTGATCGGCATAATACAGGCCACAGAATTTCACCATGTAATTCCTGCATCCAGCCCAGCACATATTCTTGTATCGCAACAGGTTTTTAAACTAAGCATGAATGGCTTATGAGGTTTAAGTGGAAATCCTTTCGTTTTGATAACAGAATGTATTATTCTGTTGGATTTTGGTGGAAATATTGAGTTTACTTTTCAGTTACTTAAGTGAGTTTCGTTCGTGTCCTTGCTGTTGTGTGGTAAAGATGTTCTACTACTTTACTGCATTCCTAACCCCAAAGGATATATTTAATAACATTCTAAATATTAGAAAACTGGAGAATAAGCAGTGTAGTAAATCCTAAATTTAGTTACTGTGGGCTGCATTTAATCCCGAGTATGCCATCCAGAACAGAACAAACACTTTTTTTTCTGCCAAGTCAAATATGTCTAACTACATTGTCCATCTTGTACTCAAAAGATGACTTGGTGACGAAGTCAATATCTATTCTTAAAGGAACAGTGTATTCCTAGGGATGTCTTGAGCTCTAAAGTTTTTAAATAAATAGATGAATCATTTCCATGGCCACCTAAAAACAAAGAAAAGATGGGACTCAAGAGACCAATGGCTAACAGCCCATGAATTTAGAATAATTTGGAGTCTCAGCCACTGAAGGCTATAAGATAACAGCAATACCAAAATGCCATGATTTATAACTGCTTAACTACAAGAAGATTTCTTGGCATGGGCTTCTGTCATTCAGTTCCTAAAACATTAGAATCAAAAATTCAATTCAAGTATTATATTTGGGCCAGACGGACTTTAAGCTTCGGGATATCATTTAGATTTATTTAAAGGGCCTTCCATGTCACCATAAAGTCTCAACTGGGGAAAATAAGCTTTCAAAACACAAGGCATCTGGTAACAATATATGCCCTCATATTTTAGCATACCTATGACTGCTAAATGAAAACTGATAGCCTTTATCATTGAAAATATGTATTGTACATACATTAGATATTTTGGTCCTCACATATCTATGTCAAGGAATATTTTATTTCCTTTTCAATGGGAAAAATACATGGTATGTTTTAGATTTTTTTTTTAAATCCCTTTCTCTTGGGAAGATTGAGGAAAGTTTTATTAAGCCTTTTGCTTTACTATCAAATAGCATTTATTTGATCTGCCATAAATTTTGCATAAAATGTATCTTGGATACCTTCGAAATTTACCTTGGAAATTCCTAGCTTGCTTATAAGCCACCAGAAAGGTTATATTTAATACTGGGAAACAAGCATATGTTAAAGTTGAAAAAAGGAAACTATAGTACATCTAAGTCACATTTGAAAGCTAGAAATTAAGCCATCTGTCACTGGTAAAAGATTCAGGAATTTATCTTCCCCAAAACAAAATCATGCTGTAGAGTATTAATAAAAATAAGTAAAATGGCATTAAAAAAATAAAATCAGGAAAATTGCAGACAGTAGCAGCAAAGAAAAAAGATAAGATAGATAGAAATTTGAATCTGGCTTTAAAAAAAAAAACAAAAACCTGATTCCACACTGCATTGGCAGACAAATAGTATTAAAATTTATTATATGCAGATACTGGAGCATAATTGTATGCCTGAGAATAAAGTATTTATTTTTGTAGACTACTATATTATAAACCAGCACTTAGGGTGCATTGAAAGACTATACTATAAATCTGATGCCAAAACACTGCTAAAGTTAGGAAACTTGTGTTCTATCTATTCTCATAAAACTTATATCAGTCAGTCAATGTGCATTTGAGAGTAATTACACCCATAAAAGCAACCTACTTAAATATAGCTAATACTTTATCTATGTATAAAGTAAGAGTTACAGATATTGAAATTCACTTATGGAGGAGTCCTATAGAATTCAATAGGGAAGAAAGAAATTTATATATAAAATTAAAATAGAGTGATATAGAATAAACTCTTAAAATCCTATAAAATTCAATCGAGAACAAATTTTTAAACTATCCTACAGAATTTGGTTTAGCGTTGTACAGGCTAGCTTAAAATTAAATAAAAACTTGTTAATTTTATCAATTGACAAAATCCTTGTTGTGCAATTATTTGCCACTCAGATACCATATAGTAGCAGTATCACAAAATGCTGCAGCAGTTTTCAAAACGTAGTGTACTTTCACATGTAAGTTCTCCAGAAATTTCGTGTCTGCTTTCAGCTCTCCTGAAATTCCTTGAGCACAGCCGTAGGATTAATGAAATAGTTTGTGCGTTGTTAAAGTGGCTGCTTTTCAAGGAGCCCTATATGAGGGAGCATTTGCGCACTTGAAAATTAAACCCTGCATAAAAAACTTAGTGCTTTGAAATATGCCATTATTAAAAACTTTGCACATTTGAAGAAAAAATGTACCAGAAAAGAGTAACAAACATGGAACCACTGGATAGCGTCAAACTTCACTAGCAAACTTTGAGATTATGCTTTAGAGATTGCATTATAATATAGCATTTCCATGTATGTGACTAAACAGTAATTACAGTCTAATTGAATGCGCCATATTAAAAGCTAAAATGGATAAAATTACATACATTTGTCTAAGTAGCCAGGATGTTATTGTATCAGGAAAGTATTACTAGTAATCAATGTTTGGTAGACAAACTACACAAGCGTAATAATACACAAAGTGATCTGGAGATCTCACCACACGCTTTAGCAATTAGTGGAAAAGTTGTTTCCTAGTGCAATTTTTATAGAATAGCTTTTTCTTTTAAAAAAAGCTAACAGCACATATAATTAGTGTAGTTTTTATTAACACATGCGTCTTACACAGTAAAAATTCCTAACAAGCAGAAAGATGCAATGTCTGACATCGATTTTATGATATCTGTTGTTTTGGGGCCCATTTCTGCAAACTTACTCGTATGAATAGTCCTGTAGACTCCAACGAGAATTAAATTAAATTAAATAAGGTTTTCCAGGATCAGGCCCTTAGTAAGGAAAAGTGAGCTCTATGCTCCAATCCCGCAAAACACACATAAGTAGGTAAACTTGGAGTTCAGTGCGACTTAGTGCTTCATTCTTGCACAGTTCCTTCCCTGAGTTAAGAAAGCTGATTAAGCATGGTACAGTTTAGAATACACTCCATACCCAACTACTCCTAGTGTTTTCCCTGGAAAAACTCGAGTTTATCTATGTACGTATTTTTGGACGAGTTAATATCCTGGGTGTCTGCAGTTTTTTTAATGCACTTTCCACTATGTTAAGGGGGGGGGGGAATGAGGAGAACAGGAGCTATTAATCAGCACAAGACATTTTAAAAGTGCCTTCTCTTGAATTTCACTCGAAGTATTCCTATTACGTATTTTTAAATAATAAATTACCCTTGGAGTAAGGGCAACTGTACAGGCAAGACTGAATCAAACTCAAACAATTCATATCTTTGCAGCCTGCAAACCTTATCCATCTTTCCACAATCTAAATATTTTACAGATGCAATATCTTTATGATGTTTATGCCTGAATGCTTTACTTTCTGTAGCGTGCTTTCATTCTTTACAAGATCTGTGCCAATTTTTTTTGAACTTTGTCTGTCTCTGAAGTCTTCAGCCAAAAGCAAAGGAAAAAATACAATTCACTATCTTCCCTAACTAAAAGTAATCTAGTCATCTATATAGCTGTTCAGTGATACTTTTAAAGCTAAATCATTAAGCCTATACGAAAAAAGGAAGAATTTTAATGTTTTGTATTTTCCTCTTCCACAAAGATCCTATATGAAAAAAAAAAAAAAAAAAAAAAAAAAAAAAAAAAGCCCACCCTAATATTTATTTTGTGAATCCTTCTCCTATGATCTGTTTGCCTGGCTAGAGAATCTTGCCTGGCAAAAGTAATAGAAGTTCTGATTTTTTTTTTAAATCCATCTGAACATGGAAATTGAATTAGAAACCATATTCTCTGTGTTTACTAAGAGGTATGCACTCCAACATTTAGCGTCATGGAGCTGAGTTAAAACTAGAAACGGTGAAGATAATTTAGCTACGTGAATGCCTACTCTTCAGTGAAATGCTGCCAAAATTAAATAGGAATGAAACAGCACTTTGTAGTCATTGGTCGCTCAGCAGGGTTTGTGTAGTTAAAAACCTAAGTGAAAAGGGTGATTGACCTACATTGCTACTAGCTTAGCACAGCTGTAGTTTCATATTTTCACTGCTTCTGAGGAAGCTCATTATTTAATGCAACTGAGTTACATGTAATTGTCAGCCTCTCATTTTACACTTTGGGCCAGATATTAGTCTCAGATGTGCGGCACAAATTGCCATGCATCTGGAAATACCCACTGCGGCACATGCGTGCGCAAGCAGAGTAGCAACCCTGAAGATAGAACCGTGCATGCTTTGTGCCGAAAATAAGGATGCTGCCCTGTGGTGCTAATGAACATGCAAAAGTCAAGTGAGCAGACAGAGTAGGAAAAAACCCTGCCACCTGAGAAGGGTAACAATGGGCATTTTCCATTTTAAAGTTCTTTTTGTAAAAAGTTCCCTGTGATACATAACTAAAGCATATTTCATACAACTCATACCTGTGGTTTAAATAAGTAATAACCTTCCAGTTAACAACCAGTCTGATATGTTAACAGCCCAAGGACTGTTAACATAACAACTGGTCATTAACTGCCATAATGACAGATTTCAAAGAGAATATCACTCTTGTAAATGGACATGCTGCCACTCAGAATGGAGGAGAGACTGGGATAGGTAGATACATTAAGATGTCATTTCACATTGCTGGAGAAAAACTGTTTGTATTAATAGTATGTTCCATTTACTATTTTGCATCCAATTATAGAGAGTGAACCTAAATTCCTTAAAGTAAGTCTTTCACTTCTTAACCTAAGAGTGTGAGAGCAGGAGACAGAAGCTTGCAGGGAAACTATATTCTGCATCTCATTTTCATGGAAAGTTATTTCTAATACTGAGCCCTTTCTTTATACAAGTGAAATTCCTTCCTGGTTTACAGAATAGGGCTCATTCCTGCAGCACCCACCGCAACTGTCCCTCTAAAGTCACTGGGACAACTCACATATGTAAGGATGAGGCCATCAATGGAGCCTCTGGGACACAGCTTGTTACATCTTACTACAGAGACGTCCCCTGCTTAGAAAGCAGGAGTTAATGATGTTAAACTAATTTTACTTTTAACTAGGAGAGTTAGTTTGAATAGAGTTCAGGAGTTCCAGTTATCCAAGGAGGTTATCTAGTGCTCATCACAATGGTATAGAGTGCTGATATTGAGAAACTACTACTTTTCAGAATGAATTTTTAAGTACACACAAAAGATTTGAAGAAGGGTGAAAGACAGGAAGCCTCCCTGCAAACAACCTAGGTCACCCTCCTCCCCCCAGTTTGATAATCTGACCATGTAAAGCACAGAGTGGCTCCATTATTGCGTCTAGAATTTCTGGAATGGCTGTCTTATTGAAAACCAACGAACAGAAAAAAATTGTTAAACTATTTTACTCTTTTAGTATCATTTGAAGTCACATATCCTTTAGAGAGCACCACATAAATTAATAGGAAGCTAATACAGTTTTATATGTGACTAAAACACCGTTTACAGTTAAAAAGATTTCAAGAGGATAGTTTGAGCTGTAATCTAACCCTAATCTGTTCATTAGCACCAAGTAATTTATTCTTCATATTCATATCAAAGAAGTTTTCATATTTTTGTAAGCTATTTGCCTACAAAGCTAGAGAACAACTAGCACCTTCATTAGCATTATAATGAAGATTACTTGTACAGGTTCACTGCATAACTAAGTGATAAGGCAATGAGGAATATGACTATCTGCAATTACCTTAAGTGCATCAGTTTGAAGTCTAGTGTAAATACGAAGTTTGAGTCTATGCACTCACAAATATCACTACAGAATAAGCACCATGACTAAATTTTGATGAATCCACAGCCAGATGAGAAATATTTAAACCTGACAGGGATACGATTTATCTCCCCTGTTGGTTGTAGTTACACCAATCAGAAAAGCAAACACTGTGTACGGATGATAAACTGACTTATGTGCAGGTTTCAAGTGTGGTTATATTCAGACAAATGACTATGTAGAAATGGGGCCCCTTCGTACTTGCATATTAGGTCAAACCGTCTTCAAGCTCAATCTACTGGCAAACCAAGTTTTCACTCGAGCGAACTGTGCAGAGCCCAAGCAGCCACAGAAGAACAAGCAGGGTTCTAGTCTGCACCACACCCCCCCACCCACCCCCCCCAGAACGGTCACCACCTAATGTTCCAAATGCTTGATCATTTTTTGCTGTTGATTTGAGAAGCACAGGGAACACATTTTTATTTTGAGAGCCCAAATTTGCTTAACTAGCTGATAGAAAATACAAAGACACCGATAAACCTGTAACTCTGTAATGGCCTTTCCCATGTGACTTTTGCCCCTCCCACTACTGCATAATCATTTGAAATGGGGGTGGGGGAGAGAGAAATCAATCTTAAAAATTAGTTTGAAAATTAGGAGAGAAGCTAGATTGTCACCAGGAAATAAGCTGTTTTTTTTCCTGCATTTTGAGACCACGGCCACGAGCATACGACTGACAGTTGTACATTAATTCCTTTAGATATGGTTTCCAGCCCTTTCAAGCAACCGTACCAATTTGTTGGAATAAGGCCTCACTAACTACTTCACTGGCACCCTCCCCACAAGAATCTCAGGGTCCAAACTCGATGCTGAGCTCCACCACACCTGTGCTACGCTACTTTGCATTCAGTTCAGTGTTCGCCAACCTGCAATGGTGGGCTTCACAAGGAAAAACACGCCACATTACACAAGACTGCGTTAGAAGCGCCTCCAGTTGTATCAGAGATCAGAGTGTGTATAACTGAATGGAAGACACCAAGCAGCAGTACAGAGCTCACACCTGTGTTCCCCTCCCACAATCTGATCAGCATTAAGGCAGGGAGATGTAATGAGGCCAGCCAGCAGAGTACAGTATTTCACATTCATTTGTGTTGCTATATTTTTCTGGGGTGTGTGGCCATTTTAGACCTACCACCTAATCTATTTTAGGGCTTGTCTGCACAGTGGGGTAATGTGCTTTATGAGGGTGAGAGTTCTACCAGGCACTAACGTATTACACATTAATGGGTCCATGTTGACTTTGCTGGGGCGTACTTAAGGGTCCCGAGTGCATGTCAGTGTCGTACCGTTTTAAACAGCACCACGTTAAAACACACCAGCAGGGTCTAAGTGGACCAGTTAATCTGCAACATAGTGAGCTTTAAAACTCTGCACTTTTGTTATAAGAGGTAGAAAGGATTCCTCCAAGTTTGGGGTGGAAGCACAGCAGAGTGCAAAACCTACAATGCTTACACTGCTTGCGCTCCTCTCAATAGAAGGCTTCAGACTCCAGCGTTGTCAGGCTGACATCTATACATTTTACACTGAGTACTGTACTTTAAGAAGGTATGCAGTGGGTTACTTCAAGTTGAAGTATTTTCTCTATCATGGCATTAGTTTTATCTGTACAGTACTTAAAATACAGCACTGGGCAAAGATTTTATAGCAGTCAGGTGTTTATTGTTCCAAGGTCTCTCACGTGTAAGACAGATCGAACAGGACTACAATGCTTACATACTAGACAACAATAACTCCTCCCTCCTACCTCAGGTAGTCTCTGCGACAAAGGATAAGGTTGGCTTTGGTGTACAAGGTGGAGCCCACCTCCCCCAAACGACAGTCACAGCAAGCACACTTCAGGCAGTCCTCATGCCAATATTTGTCCAGGGCTTTTAGAAGATACCGGTCCTTGATCTTACGGTTGCAGCCAGCACAACCTTTCGGCTTGGTGTCTGGCTGGACTGAGAGCATTTGTATACCTGAAATAAAACAAATGAGACAGAAGAATGGGATCAAAAGAAGTCTCCCCTTCACAGGTGTGAATTTTTCTTCCTAATGCATAAAGCGACAGCTCTTTAGATGAAGTGTATGATCTAAATAGTTAATATCACATTGACAATAGCATTGAGATTCATTTAATCTAACTGGTTAATGCAGATCTCTGCTAAGTTCCTTACTTTCTCCCCAACATCCCTGCTTTCTCAGTCACTTTGCAAAAATTGCTCTATAATGGGTTAAAAATTCTCACATAAAATGTCAAATTTCTAATGGCCGAAAATTTGAACAAATCTGAGGAAGAGTTGAATCAGAAGCCAAAAAAAAAAAATATCCTGAATTTGATAATATTTAGTATTCAGCACATCCAAAGGATTCACAAATATTAAGCACAAGCGTTCCAATTTTATAGGTGGGAAAAATTGAAGCAATTAGGAGGTATAAGTCTAGATTTTCAAGAGGGCTCAATATTTAGGGCCAGATTTCTGGGAGCTCAGTTCCCATTTAGGCACCCCAAAAAAGGTGACCAAATAGTGAAAATTAGGAGGTGCTGAGAATTTCTCTGTGAGCACTTTTCATCCAGACTAAATAGCACTAAAGCACTATTGGCCCTAAATGACCTGCACAAGGTCAGTGATTCGCTGGCAAGCAGATCAACAGAATCCACTTCTCCTGATTCTCCCAGCTCTGGCCAGTATACAGTGATATAGAAGATGACCATTTTATGAACAAACACCTGTTATAACAAACATTGCTTAAGAGATGTAAATGGAATTATAGCAGCTTTAGATAAAACAGTAAATGTCACTTAAAAATGAGATGTTGAGTGGCTGACATCTACAGGTTGCAAAATTAAGTTAAAGGGGAAATTGGGGTGGGGAGGTAGATGACTAGGAGAATTGGAAATGATACTGTGGGCTTGTCTACACTTACCAGGGGAATTGATGTGTGGTGATCAACTGCTCATGCATCGATTTAGTGAGTCTAGTGAAGACCCGCTAAATCGACCACAGATCGTTCTCCCGTCAACTCCTGTACACCACCTGAACAAGAAGCGCAAGGGGAGTTGACGGGACAGCGTCTCCCGTCAACATAGCATAGTGTGGACCCCGCAGTAAGTAGATCTAAGTACGTCCACTTCAGCTATGTTATTCACGTAGCTGAAGTTGCTTAACTTAGATCGATTACCCCCCCCCCCGTAGTGTAGACAAGGCCTTAGTTGCTATATCGCCAAAGGACGCAATCAGGAGTAGGGCACGACTGCACTAGTTTTAAACAGTTTAAAAAACACATCTTGAAAGATCTTCAAAGATCTTGAAAAGGTATGTTTCTAGGTTATAGTTTGAATCCCCACCCCAGATCGGCATAGTTATCAGACTGATCCTTTAAAATTCAAGCATTTCCCTCCTCTGCCCCCAGCATCTCAAAGTCCTCCCACTTTAAACAGGAAAGAGGGCTATATTATTTCTCCTTGCATTACATCAGGCAGGCAGCAAAGAAAGAGAGAGAATGCACCAAACACACACTGACATTACTATATTTTTTCCAGTGTTTCAAGCCAAGCATATAAGTTTGTATTTTTAATAAGAGTGCACCCAATTATAAATATTACAATCACAGGTTTCAGAGCAGTAGCCGTGTTAGTCTGTATCAGCAAAAAGAACGAGGAGTTCTTGTGGCACCTCAGAGACTAACAAATATATTTGAGCATAAGCTTTCACGGACTAAAACCCACTTCATCAGATGCATGCAGTGGAAAATACAGTAGAAAGGTGTACACACACACACAGAACATGAAAAAAAATGGGTCTCATAGTCAAATGTGAAAGATCTGAGCAATACAATAAATATCCCCAACCCAGAATCAAGTGTTACTACCCACACCCCTAGCCTAGAGAGGCTAACAGAGGGAGTTTGCCTGGGGAGAGCCCACTGAGGCTTACATCTTGCTGGCTTCTCTGAATAGTTACTACAACTCCTGAGAAAGCTAGTAGAAAGAAGGTAATATGGATGGGGAGTGTTCAGCTGTTGTGACCTGCACTGGATGTGCCATGTTTGTCTTTCTTCCACAGGACAGAAGCGACTTTGTATAAAGTGCAAGCTGGTCTCCATATTGGAAGAGAAGGTTCAAGGTCCGGGGCAACAGGTATCAACCCTGCGTTGCATAAGAGAAGCTGAAGATTTCCTGGACAGACGTCAGGATATGCTTCTACAGACACAACGTTCTGAAGATTCAGAGCAGGCTGCATTGTGGGGACAGGAGAAGGGTAAAGAAATTTGGCAGCATGTGACCTCCAGAAGAAGAAAGGGGAGCATCCATGTACCAGCAACACAGATACAGGTAAGTAACCATTTTCATGTTCTCTCCACAGGTACTAATGCGGAGAGTGGACTAGATGATATCTCTGAGGGAAGGGAACAGAAGGAGACTCCGCTGATTGGAAGGCATGAGATGCACTATCCTAGGGTTGGGGGTTCCATGACCACTGCTCCCAAGAGAAGGAGACGGGTGGTGGTGGTCAGGGACTCTCTCCTCAGGGGGACTGAGTCATCTATCTGCTGCCCCGACCGGGAAAACCGAGAAGTCTGCTGCTTGCCAGGAGCTAGGATTCATGATGTGACGGAGAGACTGCCGAGACTCATCAAGCCCTCGGATCGCTATCCCTTCCTGCTTCTCCACATGGGCACCAATGATACTGCCAAGAATGACCTTGAGGAGATCACTGCAGACTATGTGGCTCTGGGAAGAAGCATAAAGGAGTCTGAGGTGCAAGTGGTGTTCTCTTCCATTCTCCCCGTGGAAGGAAAAGGCCTGGGTAGAGACCGTCAAATCGTGGAAGTCAACGAATGGCTACGCAGGTGGTGTCTGAGAGAAGGCTTTGGATTCTGTGACCATGGGATGGTGTTCCAAGAAGGAGGAGTGCTAGGCAGAGATGGGCTCCACCTAATGGAGAGGGAAGAGAATCTTCGCAAGCAGGCTGGCTAGCCTAGTGAGGAGGGCTTGAAACTAGGTTCACCAGGGGAAGGAGACCAAAGCCCTGAGGTAAGTGGGATATCGGGAGGAAGCACGAGCAGGAGCGCACGAGAGGGGAGGGCTCCTGCCTCAGACTGAGAAAGAGGAACGATCAGCAAGTTATCTCAAGTGCCTATACACAAATGCAAAAAGCCTGGGAAACAAGCAGGGAGAACTGGAAGTCCTGGCACAGTCAAGGAATTATGATTTAATTGGAATAACAGAGACTTGGTGGGATAACTCACATGACTGGAGTACTATCATGGATGGATATAAACTGTTCAGGAAGGACAGGCAGGGCAGAAAAGGTGGGGGAGTTGCATTGTATGTCAGGGAGCAGTATGACTGCTCAGAGCTCAAGTATGAAACTGCAGAAAAACCTGAGAGTCTCTGGATTAAGTTCAGACATATGAGCATCAAGGGTGATGTCATGGTGGGAATCTGCTATAGACCACTGGACCAGGGGGATGAGCTTGAACAGGCTTTCTTCCGGCAACTCACGGAAATTACTAGATTGCAGGCCCTGGTTCTCATGGGAGACTTCAATCACCCTGATACCTGCTGGGAGAGCAATACAGTGATGCACAGACAATCCAGGAAGTTTTTGGAATGTGTAGGGGACAATTTCCTGGTGCAAGTGCTGGAGGAACCAACTAGGGGCAGAGCTCTTCTTGACCTGCTGCTCACAAACCGGGAAGAATTAGTAGGGGAAGCAAAAGTGGATGGAAACCTAGGAGGCAGTGACCATGAGATGGTAGAGTTCAGGATCCTGACACAGGGAAGAAAGGAGAGCAGCAGAATACGGACCCTGGACTTCAGAAAAGCAGACTTTTTCTCCCGGGGATGATGCCCATCAGTTCCCTGAGGGAGTCAAACATAAGGGGGAAAGGAGTCCAGGAGAGCTGGCTGTATTTTAAAGAATCCTTATTGAGGTTACAGGGACAAAGCATCCTGATGATGGGTAGAAAGAATAGTAAATATGGCAGGTGACCAGCTTGGCTTCACAATGAAATCCTTGCTGATCTTAAACACAAAAAAGAAGCTTACAAGAAGTGGAAGATTGGACAAATGACGAGGGAAGAGTATAAAACTATTGCTCGGGCATGCAGGAGTGAAATCAGGAAGGCCAAATCACACCTGGAGTTGCAGCTAGCAAGAGATATTAAGAGTAACAAGAAGGGTTTCTTCAGGTATGTTAGCAACAAGAAGAAAGTCAAGGAAAGTGTGGGCCCCTTACTGAATGAGGGAGGCAACCTAGTGACAGAGGATGTGGAAAAAGCTAATGTACTCAATGCTCTTTTTGCCTCTGTCTTCACGAACAAGGTCAGCTCCCAGACTGCTGCACTGGGCAGCACAGCATGGGGAGGAGATGACCAGCCCTCTGTGGAGAAAGAAGTGGTTCGGGACTATTTAGAAAAGCTGGACGAGCACAAGTCCATGGGGCCAGATGTGCTGCATCCGAGAGTGCTAAAGGAATTGGCGGATGTGATTGCAGAGCCATGGGCCATTATCTTTGAAACCTCACGGTGATCGGGGAAGTCCCAGACGATTGGAAAAAGGCTAATGTAGTGCCCATCTTTAAAAAAGGGAAGGAGGATGATCCTGGGAACTACAGGCCAGTCAGCCTCACCTCAGTCCCTGGAAAAATCATGGAGCAGGTCCTCAAGGAATCAATTCTGAAGCACTTAGATGAGAGGAAAGTGATCAGGAACAGTCAGCATGGATTCACAAAGGGCAAGTCATGCCTGACTAATCTAATTGCCTTCTATGATGAGATAACTGGTTCTGTGGATGAAGGGAAAGCAGTGGACGTATTGTTCCTTGACTTTAGCAAAGCTTTTGACACGGTCTCCCACAGTATTCTTGCCCACAAATTAAAGTAGCATGGGCTGGATGAATGGACTATAAAGGTGGATAGAAAGCTGGCTAGATTGTCGGGCTCAAGGGGTAGTGATCCATGTCTAGTTGGCAGCCGGTATCAAGTGGAGTGCCCCAAGAGTTGGTCCTAGGGCTGGTTTTGTTCAGTATCTTCATAAATGATCTGGAGGATGGTGTGGATTGCACCCTCAGCAAGTTTGCAGACAACACTAAACTGGGAGGAGCGGTAGATACAATGGAGGGTAGGGATACGATACAGAGGGACCTAGACAAATTAGAGGATTGGGCCAAAAGAAAGCTGATGAGGTTCAACAAAGACAAGTGCAGAGTCCCGCACTTAAGACAGAAGAATCCCTTGCACTGCTACAGACTAGGGACTGAATGGCTAGGCAGCAGTTCTGCAGAAAAGGACCTAGGGGTTACAGTGGACGAGAAGCTGGTTATGAGTCAACAGTGTGCCCTTGTTGCCAAGAAGGCCAATGGTATTTTGGGCTGTATAAGTAGAAGCATTGCCAGCAGATCGAGGGACATGATCATTCCCCTCTATTTGACATTGGTGAGGCCTCATCTGAAGTACTGTGTCCAGTTTTGGGCCCCACACTACAAGAAGGATGCGGAAAAATTGGAAAGCATCCAGCAGAGGGCAACAAAAATGATTAGGGGACTGGAACACATGACTTATGAGGAGAGGCTGAGGGAACTGGGGTTATTTAGTCTGCAGAAGAGAAGAATGAGGGGGGATTTGATAGCTGCTTTCAACTACCTAAAGGGGGTTCCAAAGAGGATGGCTCTAGACTGTTCTCAGTGGTAGCAGATGACAGAACAAGGAGTAATGGTCTCAAGTTGCAGTGGGGGAGGTTTAGGTTGGATATTAGGAAAAACTTTTTCACTAGGAGCGTGGTGAAACACTGGAATGCGTTACCTAGGGAGGTGGTGGTGGAATCTCCTTCCTTAGAAGTTTTTAAGGTCAGGCTTGACAAAGCCCTGGCTGGGATAATTTAGTTGGGGATTGGTCCTGCTTTGAGCAGGGGGTTGGACTAGATGACCAACTGAGGTCTCTTCCAACCCTGATATTTTATGATTCTATACACTCTCCCTTCTCAGGTAGAGGTTGGGAAAATAGAAGGGCTCTGCTCCATGCCCTGAAGGCTGGATGTGGGCTCTGTGAGAGCAATGAAGGACAGCAATATCCAGAGTTATGGACTCTTCACCAAAAATGCCCTACCACCCACTGTTATAAAAGCTGGGGACTGCAAGATTTAGCTTATCAGCTGATCTCAACTGTTATGGTAACATACCAGGAGGAAGAAGCAGTCTGAGGTAGCTACAACCTGAGCTAGGTAAGAAATTAAGCTCACATAAGCCAACAGGAAGCCAGTGTAGACTTTGAAACACTGTTATAATATGCCTTTATGACTGGCACTACTAAGACAAGCTGCCTCATTCTGCGCCAGCTGTAGATTCCAAGTGGTCTTTAAGTGTAGTTGCATGAAGAACACATGATTACAGTGGTCTGCATAGATTCTAGATCTAGTTAAGAGGCTTTCGGGGTGGGGGGGGCAGAGAGAGTAACTTAAGTTTTACCTCAGAAGCTCTGTGGTCACGTTAGAACAGGTTTCACAGTAGCAGCCGTGTTAGTCTGTATCCACAAAAAGAACAGGACGACTTGGGGCACCTTAGAGACTAACAAATTTATTAGAGCATAAGCTTTTGTGGGCTACAGACCACTTCATCCCCACTCGCACTGTGGCATGCCCCAGTATAGTCCCATTCCCCCACCATCTATTAGTCATTTGTTAGATTAACATTACATGTAAAATACAACAGTGCTAATTTGAGAGAGGTCAACAGCTCAAAAACTGAACAATTTTATTGCTCTGTGTTTTGCCCTCCCCCCGTAGCACTGTAGCAGCTCTCAATAAATTGACCTTCACTGCTCCCAGCAGATATGGACGTAATCCCCATTTTAAATATGGGGAACTGAGGCACAGATTAAGTGACTTTCCCAAGGTCACAGGGAAGAGCTGGGACGGAGGAGGGAAAGGGAAAAAAAAAAGCAGAATACCCATGTCATAGGCCAGTGTCTTAAGCCCTTTCTATGGCAGCTTACACTGTGCTCCTCCACCCACAAGCAGCATGCATGGAGAAGTACTTAAATGCAGCCATGAATGGAGGTTAAGGGCAGCAGTCAAACAGCACACAGCAAAACACCTTTGAAGAACTTTTGTCAAGAACACTGGAGAAAAAGCCTTATGGAAAAATCCCACTGGATATTTAATACCCACTCAGAGCAAAGAGAAACCTCAGCGTTTAAAGTTTCCTCTTACATAAGCATTTGTTAAATATCAGTGCCGTGCATGGCTTTGCACAAGGCAGTCTCCAAACCACATACACATTGCTAACACTCTGAAACCTGTCCACATACACAATGTAAACCAGTAAAAAAAGACGGATGAATAACAAGCCTAAATTGCTTGGAATTTGGTTTTAAAAGTTCAGAAGGATGAAGGACTCTACTAGGACCTGAAACTTTAGCTTGAGGGCATCCAGGTTAAAATAAGGGCTTAAAAAAAATCTTAAGTGTAAAAATTTTCACTTGATAGGCAACCATGGTAGAGAATCCAGGCTTGCAGTCTCTGATCCTAATTGATCAAACCCGCGTGCAAATGTCCTTTTTCAGTCTGAAGTGAACAAGCTTCCAGAACCAATGCAAGGCTCAAAAATCTGAGCATTAAAATAATCAAACCTCATGATTCCCCAGAAGGCTTGTCTGAGGTCATCACGTTATAAATAAGGATGTGGCCTGCAGGGTCTTCCAACTGTAAAAGTACATAGAAAATGTAATGCGAAGGTAAGGACATGGTCAAGGTAATGTCAAGATTTTTAACTGTATTCACTGCTCCCAAATCACTCAGGTAGAGACATGAGAAGGGAGGGCGTCCTTATGTCCCAACCCACTGACACGATCTTTTTTTTGGGGCTGAGGTAAAGGTGGCTCAAATGCATCCAACTGGCAATATCTGTCTTCTCATGAGGGACAACACTTGTAGGGTCCATTGGGGGACGGAGAGGTTTTTCACATCAGCTGCATTAGGTTGAAGCCTCATCCCTTTTGGTGAAAATTCATCCAATGCAATTGATGTTTAACATTGCTTGAGATTTGTTTTCAAGTATTTTAGTACTTTTCCTCAAAGTCATCCTTATAGTGTCCCACCTGTCACCCCTCCCCACCAAAAAAGGTGTTGGCATTGCCTAGTAGACTCTTAGGATACACCCCCCTCCTCTTTCTAAACCCTGGACAATTTCTATCCCCTCATTTCTCAAGCAGAGTTTCCAATTTTTTTTCTATTGTGTGGGTCACATTAACACAGATGGCCTCATGGACAAGCTTTCGCCCATTAAGGACCCAATACAATCCTCATGGCAACTATAGCAATTGCTTACATGGAAAGTGATCAATTAAATTAAAAGATGGCCAAAAATATATTAGTCTGAAATAAAGAGTGCCAGCATCTTACAGTCAACCAGCTCTCCATGGACCACTCTCTGGATACTTCTGTTCTAAGGAAGAACTGGAGGACTCCCTGTGGATACAGTCACCACCCAAACACTCTGTTTGACTGCTCGTTGCTGAACTGGCAGAAGTAACGTGAACCCCTTCGGGGCACAAGCTACTGCGATCAGCCTTTCCAAAACACACTCAACTCACTGAGTTGAGCAGCTGATCTGTAAAACTAAACCAAGGTTTCCCTACACAGGGTGCAGAGCACTACCAATTATCTATCACAGATCTAGAGTCAAGACTGATCACAATTATTGACCCTAGTTTGCCACTCTCAAATTAACATTTAATAGTCCTGACATACTATCAAGGGTTGTTTTTTTTTTTGGTTTTTTTTTTGGTTTTTTGAAGTCACAGCAGATAGCACAGCTTTGTAGCTTGAAAATTTTTTTCCTAGACACCATCTTCTACCTTTGAATTCATGGTGAAAGGGAAGAGAAGATTTCTGTCTTCTGATTTACTGATTCCTGGACTTTACCCTAGTCTCCCATAACCAAATCCTTCAAAATGACTCATTCCCATTCCTTTTATTTGGAATGTACTGTGAAATGGCTGTCAATTTGTGGATATGAACTCCACGGGGGGGGGGGGGGGGGGTTGGGAAGGAAGAGAATAGGCTCCTGAAAATAGAGTATGCAGCAAAGAACTAAAAAAAAAAAACCAAAAAAACTCAAATCTCACTCCAAGTTTATAACCATTACTCACCCTCTTCCTCAATTTGAGGGAAACAAGTATTTGGTGTAACCAGACAATAGAATATTTGCAATGCAGACCTAACATTTGCAATGAAGATCAGTGCCCCCATTGTGGAAGGTGCTGGACAGAACATGCTGTTCTTCCCTACAGAATTGATATTTAGTCTTAAACTAAAGTATCAGTCAGAGGCCAAGCATCTGACTTTTCCATTCTTATTCTGCACTGGCTCATTTGAACACTTGGGGCTAAATTTTGCGTTTGGTTAGGCACAGCTCCTACCAATATCAATGGGCTATACCTCACAAAGGGCCAAATTTTGCCCACATTTTAAAAAGACTAGTTTGGATAACTTGTTTAATTAATCTTAAAATTAAAGAATTTTCAAACAAAATACACAAAACCAACAAAAGAGTTAAAGATTCAGGGGAGGGGGAAAAATCCAAAACATTTTTCAGTATAGCTGCTGCACCCCCTTGATAGGGTTTCCATCATATACAGGGTTTACAGTTTGGTTCAATGGCTCTCAGCACCCCACTATACAAATTGTTCCAGCGCCCCTGCTTTTGAGATGCCCTAGATGCTTGTCGTCACACACTTACAAAGCAGCCAACAGCTTCTCTCCCAGCCATTCAGGAGAAAAGAAGATACACTAGTGTTAAAGAAGTTAAGTGTTCATAAACGGAGATACATTTCATAACTTGCTTACAGCACATGAGGAGTGGAAACTAGTTTGAGATTGGCATGTAAATTGTTCTGTGGAAAATTCTTATTGCCTCCGAGACCCTGCTATTCCAAGTTATTTGACAGGTTAAGGGAAATCATAATTAAAAAGAGAGACAAATAGCAGCCTATGCAGTGTGGTGCGCAGAAATAAGTAGAACCATTTCATTTAAACTCTGGTGAGCTTTTAATTGCCTGGATTGCATTGTGAACCAGCCGAACGGTTGATTGCTTCCATTATGCTCTCTTGTTCTGTGCCATTCATCCGCACAGGCTCAGCTTCTGTAGTTAACACAACAAAGTAACCGCAACTCCATAACACCCAGGGTTTTTTTTTTTTTAAATTAAAAAAGTAAGGTTTTTGAGTACTGTGAATGTGGATTCTTTTGTATACTTTTGAGCTAATTTTGTCATAGTAAACAAAAAACTTCACCCCCACTTCTAAAGACATGTATGAATCAGATTTTTTTTTTTTTTTTTTAAGGGTGAATGCTGGGGCGGGGGGGAAAGAGGGTCGAAGAGAAGGGGAGGTTAGATAGATGCTAAAATAGGAACGCAGTCCCATAGCTGGGAGCACTGACACAGATTAAAGAATTTGGCCAACATGGCTATTCGATTGCCAGGAGACACCAAACAAAAGATACCCCACCTCCCTTTTTGAAAGCTAGATTGGGCCTAAAAGGTTGTTTCTCTCTCTTCATTGGCCCGGAGCATCCCAGCAGGCTGTAGCCCCCTAAGGGACAACCATCCACCTGCTCCCCTGAGCCCCCTAAGGGACAACAATGCAAATAGATGTCCCCCCCGATCTCAGGGACTGGAACTGCTTCTTAACTGTGTTCCTACCCCGACGCCCCTCCTTTTTTGGGGGGGGGGGGAGCAATGATGCTGGGAACCAATTTGATTCCCTTTTTCTCCAATGCAGCTGCAAGGCTCAGAGATACTGACATTTTTCCACTCTTATCAGTTTAATTACAGTTACCATGGCAGCAAAGTGCTGGTGCTTGGCAAAGGCCAACAAGAGATTTGCAAGACTGAGTTCAATTTTGATGCAGCTCACATGCAAAATAAAAATAAAAAAAAAAGAAAGAAAGAAACATACATACACTCTACAACAAAGGATCCCTTTTGGAGTTAGACGCTCAAGCCTTTTGTGCTAATTCCTTTTCAAGCCACACAGGGATGGGGCACGGGGTTGCAAGAGAATGTACAATATTTGTTGCACCTAGCAAGATTAATTGGCTTAAGCAGCAGTCCTACAAAACTGTTAAAGGAAGCAAGATTTCAGATCTCTTTAGAACACATACACACACACGCTACAGCACCATATTTAGAAAGAGAGATCAGCCTTTTTAACACTCCCAGAGAGTGCACGGCAGTTGCTAAGTGCAAACTAAGACACGCAATCGAAACCTTACCAAAACTTTTCTCCTTTTTCTGCATGAGTTGACTTAAGAGCGCCTAGACCGCTCCTTCTCACTGAGCACCAAATCCCAGCCAAAGTAGCGAGTGTTTCCCCAGTTTGGGTCAAACGAGGAGCCTTATGCGCTGCAGCCAGACACACACCAGACAGCCGAAGCGGGGCTATTGTGCAGCACTTTGGAGCCGGGAGGAGGGGGTTAGGGGGACTGGTGGAACAAACACAAGCCGAGCCACTTGCAATGTAGCAGTGTGCAAAATGATGGCGAATGACAAAACCACATGCTTCCCTAACTCTGCCCGTAATCCTATAATCCCAGCGGTCTCTTTTAGCTTCGTGGTAACAAATGGATTTGATTAAACTGTCACATGCCGCGTTAGCCTACCATATCATGTTCAATATGAAAAAAGATCATAAATAGATCTTGTCTTTCATAACACCAATCTGGATACCCTCTCCCCCGCCCCCCCCCCATGTAAAAATATACTGCATCAGCCTGGTTCCCAGTCTATTACCCCCTGTGTATTTGGGATTTCACTATCCCCTCTGCCACCCCATTTGCTTCGCCTTAACGAGCAAGCAAAAAAACAAACCACCATTTGTGGCAATGGAGGAGTGCTAATTGCTGGACCCCACGTAAGGGGTTCAAAATAATAACAGAGCCAGTTACAAATTAAACAATTATAAAGAGAGGTGCTGGGATTAGAGCAGAGGGGGAAACCATCCACCTGCTCCCCTGATAATGGAGAATAAATTTCGAGACGCTCTGGGAGGAAAAATAATGTGCAAATTGCTGCAGTTTCATGTTTAACTTTACTGTTTCTCCAGACATTCAGCTGCACAGGTCTCGCTCAGCATCCTCCGATTGCATGTATTTCATGTCTCATCATTAAAATAACGAAGCCTCACATGATTTAAACAAACCCGTCTCGGCAGAGCTGCAGCTTGAGTGAAAGTTGCAGTGCAGAGACGAGTGGGTATGTGTGTGTTGCAGCCCCAGTTTATGACTCATTAGGAGAGAGAGATGCGCACACACATAAATGACCCAAAGCTTGTGTATCCAGTTGCCTCACTTACCTTCTCAATTAAGCGATACAGGGGGAGGCAGTTCAATAAGCACAGTGGCTGCTTTGTAGCTCTTCTCCTTGGGAAAGGTCAAAAAGAAGCATTGTTTGGGGGGAAAATATAGGGAGGAGCGGGAGAGATGGGGGGAGCTCGCTATTCTTTTAAGTTTAAAATAATGAGGTCCTCAAGGATCCGCCAAGTAATTGTGTTGACCGCATCCGAGCTACAGGTGTCCTCCTTTTAGTATCTTGCAATCCAAGGCTGTCTCTCGCCGTCCTGGCTGAAGACAACTTACCTAAAAGCAGCGTGTGAGGAGCCGCGTTGAATGAAGTCAGGGCTTTATCAGCTGCAAAATGCAATCCCTTACCAGCCAGACATAATACAGCAAAAGAAAAGGTCACTCGGTTATTGCAGAGCCCAAGCAGCTCTTGTGGAAGACCACAGAGAAAGCAGCTCCCTTCCGATTTAAGGCTATTTACCTCTCCCCCCCCCTTTCCCTCTTTCTCCCCCCTCCCGTTCTGCAGCTCACTCAAGTACAGCCGCCCTCGGAAAGTGCAAAGCAGCCAGGAGACAGATTGGGCTTTGTTGGTAATTTCCCATGGTGAAAATTTACAAGCCTGAGAGTGCAGTCAGCAAAACCACATGCATATGCTAGACACAAACACCAGGGACAACCTCTCTCTCTCTCTAACACACACACACACAGTGACCTCTACAGAAGCCATTCAGCATCAGTCTCCACAGCCCTCCAGAAACTGACTCAGGGAAAGAGAGGGAGCGTGCACCCTCAAAAAAAAAAAAAAAAAAAAAGAGTTGCCCAGGCAAAACAGGAGGGGGAAAAGGCAAGGTATTCATCTCTCTGACGCTATTACTTAATCTCAGGACAGACCCTTAAAGTGAAAGTGAAAGCCCATTCAGTACTAACTCTGCGCTGCCAAAATGGGATTTTCAGAACTGCCTGAGAATTCCAGTGTTTTAGTTCCTTCCTCAGCTGGTCCCCAACTTCCAAGCACATCCCCAGACTCCCAATCAGACCTGCCAAGGGGGTCGATCTACCACGCAGGCACATTGGGCACCGCTTGTCATATGCCACCCTTAAATTATCGTTTAAATTGACTGCCCACGTCTCATGATAATCCCCAATGAACTCGTTTCTCTGTATGGGATGCCCAGCCCAAAATCTAATGCGAGATCTGACTCTATGCTTAAAGGGTGGAGGGGCAGAATCAAATGTTTAAATCTACTTGACCAGAAGACCGACCCCCCCCCCGCCCCCCAAAAAAGAGGTATGGCATACTTGCTAATCGGCTTTGTAACCATGACTGAACGTTTCTTGGCTTTCTGCAATAAAAGATGTTGAGCCTGGTCTACTGTAAATAAAGTAAAAAATAATAATAATCCACAGCATCTTCCTTTAACAGCCATCTGCACTTGGAGGAAGACCGGATTAAGAATTTGTGAAGCCAGTTTTCAGACTTCAAAGTGATTCTCTGTTGTCTGCTCTTAGAAGCACCACACTAGATTTCCACAAAGCTTTGAAAGATGTCAGCTTACAACGTACCCTAAATTTGAATGACACTCATATTATGGAAGTCTTTCAAGCCCCAAGAAAGATTTAAAAGCACTGTAGTACTCTGCCACCAACCCCTCCCCCACATAATCCAGCAGTTCTAATATTAAAAAAAATCAAATCAACCTAGTAAATGCACACGGGGGGGGGGGGGAGGGAGAAGAGACACACTTAGATAACTTCTGTACCTGTGAGATTCCTGATTCTGTTGCCCTCCTCTCTCTAAATGGGATGGGACCAAACTCAGCCACAACCAACCTGAGCAAGCTCCCGAAAAGCACAGTCAGAAGCAGCAGATAAATAAAAGCCCCTTCTGTTGATATGATCTGCAAACAGAGAAAAGCAAGACTCGCCAGAAACCTGCCTTTCTCGTGCGCGCACCCATACGCTCAGCGAGCAGACGCACTTCCCTGTGTTTATAGACTACTTCTGCTACCACACCACTCTGAAAATACAGCAGTGCGAGTGTCTCTCTCGCTCCCTCACAGCCAATGCTCTCAGAGAAGGAGAGGGAGGGAGAAGTTGTGTGGGGAAAAGGGAGAAATAAAATCAAAACAAATGGTACAGCTAATGAGGACAATTAAATTAATTATGTTCAAGGAGATGAGATTTCCCCCCCCACCCCAAACTGTATGATCTGTTACCCCTCGCTGGCAACTGCTGCTCTGTAATTCATGGCAACTGATTAGAGCATCTATGCAAATCTTTGTTTAAATCATTCAACTAATTAAATGATGGGATTATTCCTCTGCCTACGGTGACATCATTCGCAGTAATTAGTACTCTATTTGGACTGTGGCAATAAGATACCCGATGTCAACACCAACCTGCAGAGACATTAACCACGTTGTCACTTTTTTTGTGTGCGCAAGGGACAAACACCCAGATCTAATCGTATCTTTACAGCCCTATTCCCCCCCCCCCCCGCCAAGATTTTTTTCTTAAAAAAAAAATTAGTGAATAATATGCCAAACCACATGTGTAAAGGAATAAAA
>NC_135572.1:245517630-245567630 GCF_965152235.1 Eretmochelys imbricata | reverse complement strand
CTGGTGTACTCTTATCTCCCCACAGGCTGCAGCTGATGGTCCCACGCAGTACACAGGATTTTTATAGTTGGCATGTGATTCAGAATAAGATCTACCCTTGGTATTTATACCATACTCATTGTGGTGGTATTTGAGGCAATTTTTCAAAGAACTGTTTCCCCCGCCCCCAAAACAGGCTATGTAGGGGAGTTCTCTCCAAAATATTTCTTGCTAAATGCTTTGTTTTTACAGTTACGTTGGATAAAGACGACGGGCAACATGGCAGCAGCCAACACTGAATATGCCACTTTTGTCAGTTAAAAAAAAAAAAGTGTTCCCTTCCAATTTGACAATGCGCCTAATCCTTCAAATTCAAGTGGGACTGCCTGTGAGAGCTGCGGCTGCCCAATCAGGCCCTAACATTCAGTGGCTTCTGAGTTGTGAAAATGCTATTGTAATGATTGTACTGATTCTTGGGCCCAATCCTGCCACTCTTTCTTAGGTGAGTAATTCATCTTCACTGCATTGCTACAAGAAGGCCAGTGCGACTATTTGCTTGAATGAGGATTACTCACATGAGTACGGGTTGCAGGACTGCAACCTCAAATCAGTACAACTACTTCAATGACATTTCCCCCACTCAGGCTATTGAACCATTGAATTTGAAGGCCTGAGCCTTCCTGCAGCCTTAGTCTTGTAAGTAGCCCCTGGTGAAGTAAGCGAGACTACTCACATAAGTAAAGGTTCACGGGATCGAGCTTTTTATAAAAAATGAAAATGGTGTGTGTGTAACTTTGGAAGTGGATGCTGGTTTCAAATATGTAAGTGCACACCTTGTAAAAGTATCTATTGTACTTGTAGCAAATTGTACGAAACAGGTAGTGGTAAATTAAACACTCATGTATCTTAGATCAGACTAGAGTCTGCTGTATTCCAGTCAGTGAAGAGAATTATAAAAAGCAAAACACCTTGCTTGGTGGTTATATTAATTTTTTTAAAAAATGGCCTTTTCAACAGGCACATTTTTAAAACCCAGGAATGATCAGTCTTTTTTAGAAGGGAGAATGGAATGTCAATTTTAAGGCCTAATTTTAGATATTGTTTTCTACAAATATTTTACGAAGCCTAATAAATAAATTTGTGCCTTATTTTAAATTTCAGTGGTAACTCACTGGGGGACTTAAATATTTCCCTACAAACTATAGGTGCTAGTGAAGGAGAACCAGAAGGGAAACCTACTAGAAACAAAAGTGAAGCCTAGGTATTTTATTCAGTGTCCAAAGCTAAGTAGTGAACTGTCAAGTAAGCAGGCACCAACAATAGTGAAAAAGTGCATTAGACTTCTTTTAAAAGGCTCTTTAAATTTTTATAATCTAAAGCTCTGATCCTCCAGTCAAATCTTTGTGAATGGGCCCTACCTGTTGCATTGAATCCCCCGGAAGTCATGTTATTCTTAAAGACAGGCGTTAATGTTGACAATATCCCTTTAAGGATGACTTGCAAATATATGTTGTAAAGAATTTAGCACTTTTAGTTCCTGATCCTGTTAGTATCTCCACACAGGCAGACCATTGTGTTCACGTGGAGTCCCACTGAAGTGAATGGGACTTTGTACATATGCAGGAGGGTCCAGCTGTGTGGAGCTGCTTGTCGGATGAGGGCCTTGTTGTAGAAATTAGACTGACACAGAACAGAACCCAGTATCAACATCTAGATGTCTGAAAACCTGAGAGAGCTTTAATTTTGGCCAATCTCTAAAATCACGACTTCAAATTTTGCTTTTAGAATGTTAGTTGTTTATAGGCTGTCAAAGAAATTAATAGTTAAGTCTCAAAATATATTTCTTTTATAATTGCAGTTAATATACAATTAGATTCTGTTCAGGTGCTAAAGAGTTAAATGAGTCTTTCGGGGAGAAGGCACATCTGGGCTGAAAAAACATGTGCACCAAGTTTTAACCCAAATTTGAAAACTGCCAAGTTTATAATAAACACCTGAAAACTGGGTTTATAAGTGGCCCCTCGCTGCAGTGGAGCCTGGACAATAACAGTTTACAGAACAGCTGAAAGTCATTCATAATGAACTGAATAATGTGACTTTAAAGAAGGAGTATCAGCGGAGTTTGTGAGAATGCCGTTCAAAGAGGAAAGTACAGAGGATGACAAAATTGTTCATGGAAAAAACTTTAAAATGTTGCCAATTTTCTAAATGGCCTTTTCACATTCATTTGCAATTTCCCTCCCCTTCCACCGCCGTTATGGATATCAGAACTGAGATGGTTTGTTCCTTCTACAACTACATTTTACAAACTGTAATTTCAGTCTCAACAAACAAAATAATCAATATAATCATGCTGCAGCCACACCTACGTGCTCTTGCAAGTATTCAGACTGGGATCAAATTTCTTTTTCAGTCTCCCACCTACATCCCTTGTAGTTCTACACAATCTAAGCAGGAATTGCAGCACGTTTAAGGGAAAACAAAACAAAAGGACACCCTTAAATAGAAAATGGCATATTTTAAGTGTATTGCATAGATTCATCCCTCTCAATGTGCCAAAGCCTGAATATGAGACACGCAGAGTTTGACAAAGACTCAAAGTGAGGGGGACACAAATAATGCAGGAAACTCAAAATGCTATGCAGTTCACTCTTTTAGTGGAAATGACTGAGGATAAAATTTTCCAAAGCACCTAAGTAACTCAGGACTTAGCCTCATTTTCAAAAGTTATTTAGGAAATTAGGAATTTGTCCCATTGTCTTTCAATGAGATTTAGGCTCAAGAAAGCAATTCATAGCATGTAAAATTAAACATGCACATAAAAATCCTTGTGGAATCGGGATAATTTCCAGTGATTCCTGAGTTCCAGCTTTGAGTTTACCCTTACATTTGACCTTTCCCCACCAGACTTTCCTTTTAGCTGGCCCTTTAAATCTGCAAGAGACAGGCAGCTGCATTCCTTAAATGGCCATTTTGACTCTGGCAACTGCAATCTGGCACCTCCCTCCTCACAAATATTTTACTCTTAACTTACTTTTTCTTTGCTCTCTCTCTCTTACTCCTCATGTGGTGTTATATAAATAACAGGGATCACTTACCTGACACTGAAATGCTCCAGTTTCTAGGGTGAAATATAGTATCCATATTTAAAAAAATAAGAAAGCAAAAAATGCTATCTTACAGTTTTTAGCAGAGGATGTGAAACTACAGGAGTAATTTAGGTAAACAGAATACAACTACTTGCCCTTAGAATTTGTTCAGGACACTGGAACTAAACTCTACTATGGGTGTCAGGGGGAGGGTAATGCTATGGCATTTCTTAATTAGCACAAGAGATTAGGACTTGAGTTTTAAGTCTCATTTGGTAGATGGTCTTATCAAATAACCCCATGGTCTTGTCAAATAACCCCAAATAACTCTGGGGGAAGAGTACCACCTAATGAATTACCACCATTTACAGAAACTCCTGAATTTCTTTAGGGATTTTACATCCTGCTACTGATACAGCCTGATCCTTATGAGTTATGATGGGATCACAGCCTTAAAGCAGGATGGCTGGAGGCTACTGGCCAATAATTAGCTGTAATTATTAATTCATTTTTGAAAATTAACATTTTATGGGCACCTGGTGCTCAGTAATGAAATGGCCAAGACTCTGGTTTCCATCTGATTCTACTGGGACTTAATGTGACAACTATTCAGGATGCTGGTTTGACAGCTCCTCCAAAGGGTGACATCCTCTCCAGCACCTAACACCATGTAAGGTTTTGCCCATTCTCTTATATATATTACATCCCAAAAAAACTATGTTAAAACAACATCAAGTTTGCAAAGTCAAGCACTAAAAAGTTAGAAAGGGCCAGAAACAAGGTTGTATATGAAACCTTAATTTGGCCCCCTCATGTATGCACTACGATACAGTCTTTAATTATAGGACGACATACTCTTTTTTCCATAAGATCTCTGCCTTATTTGGTGAAATCAGTATTTCTTTTTATCCTTCTCACTCAGTGTGTGCTCCTTGGCCTTAAACACATTCCATCCAAACTCTGCACTGAATATAGAATTATTAATTTCTACAGGGGCATTTCTGTGGTGCTCTCACCACAGAACTGGAGTCTTTCACAAACATTTATGAATTTATTTCCACAACACCCCTGGGAAAATAGGTGGTCTAATTAACCCCATTTTACAGATGGAGAACTGAGGTCCAGAGAGATTTTCAAGTATCTATTGATTTTGGGTGCCCAATTTGCAATTCTTAGGCTCTGACTTTTCAGAGTACTTATCATTATATAGCACTTTATATGTTCAAAGCTCAGCTCCCGTTGACTTTCGTTGCAGCTGCGAGTGCTCACCATTTCTGCAAATCAAGCCCCAGATGTCTCATGGTGGGTAGCCAGAAAACAAGGACAAATAGTGACCATCTGTGAAAAGTTTGGTTTAAGTGAGTTGCCCAGCATCAGATAAGATCTTTTTGGCAGAGGCAGGGATAGAATCCTTTTTCCAGGGTAGCATTCAACTGCCTTAACCATGAGACTCTCCTTTCTCTTCCTGCCATCCCCAGTTCTTCAAATAGTGCACGCCTTCAAAATAATGCAACATATGAGGCAGCCTCCTTCACTACACAGCCCTGATTCCTTTGTCAGAGCTCCATGTAGGCACTGAATGAGACATGAGAATGTCCTGTGGAAAAAAATAGTTATGTGATCATGTAATTAAAGACAGTATCAAAATTCTTAGGCACAAGGGTAATTTATTACAGTTGCTTACTGACATTTCCGAACTTTCGAGCACTTAACTTTGCAACCTCAACTTTTTGCATTTATTAAATATAATTTCTTGATTAAACAAAAAACAAAACTGAAACAAACAGAAAATCCATCATGTGGAACCACATTGACACAGAGCTTAGGTCAACAGCAGGATTCAGATGTTTAGATCCATAGCATAGGCCTCTTTTACCTTTATGTGGACCAGAAGGGAATGAGACACCCACTTCGCCAGTGGCTTACTTGGCTATTTGCTGACAGCAAGGGAATGTAGAGACCCAGAACTCATGGGCTCAATGCTGGGTTCAGGAGAAGAGTGTGCTTTAGAGCTTATAGACTCTTCTGCCTCTGTGCCTCTAGCCTGTCCTCAGCCTGCATCTTCTCCTATCCTAGCCCTCTGATGCTATCCAGCTCCCCCTACCCTGCCCTGGCTCATGTTGCTCTCCACCTGCCCATTCTCTCCCTTTGATTCCTGCAACTCTTTCATGTCCCCTGCTCCTATTCTCTCCATGTCTTCCCCTCCACTGTTCCTCACTCTTCTGCATTCAAGTCAGGCAGCTTCTTCTTTCTCCTCTGCAGGAGGGAAACACCAAGACCACAGGACAGACAATTTCCCTGTTCTCAGTTCCTGTGCCTGGTTCCACAATCTCCCTGGCAGCTGGGAGGAGCTATTGCACAGAAAGTTCTGCTCAGCTCCTTTAGCCCAGCCTACAAACTCAGTTGTTCTGTGGGGAATGGCGCGTATTCAGTTCAGTTGGTATGTACGTGCCGTGAGGTGATGACATGCATTCAGTAGAGGCAGAATCTTTGGAGTATTTAGCTGCCAAACTCTAAAATTGCTAATGTGCATGTGCAAACAGATTTCTCAGACGCTCATAACTTGGCCAAATTTGGGTAGATTTTTCTACCCAACGGGCATGCCCCAGACAGCAGGGTGACTTCCCCTGACACATTTCAAGCCCCAAACTATGGTTGGTTTATTTTTTAACATTTTAATAATATATTTCCCCCAATCCCATTCTCAGAAATGGCTGAGCAGTGTTAGTTGAAATTTAAGAAAATAAAATAAAATCAGCCTGAGAAAGACACCCGGCATGGAAAACTTGTGCCCCCTAATGGATACAGTTTGGCAAAGTTACAAGCAATTGAAAATAGGGTTTTATAATGGTTAGTGTGAGGCAATCTTATCTGTAGGTGGAACTACCAGCCCTGCCTCTACTCCAAAAACAATGTATTTCTATCTATAATTATTTACAGATAGAGCTGGTAGCTATGTTGATAGTTAAGGTTGTCTAACATTGGCCATTATTTCAAAGGACATCCTAAAATATGTGGCATCATTTTGAAAAATGTCTTGACTTCAGTGGGAGCTGCTGCGTTCATAGCACTTTTGGAAATTAAGCCACTTAGTCATCTAGTTATGAATTTAGAAGCCTAACTTTAGGCATCCATTTTTAACAATCTTGGCTATGTATATTTAGCTACAGTACTAATTTTGGAACCCATTCACTGCCTACTCAAGTCTATTCACAGCCTGCCTGACTCTGCTTAGCACATGAGAGCTGACCAGAACATATGTGACAGGGCCAAGTGCTCTCATGCCATTACCATGGCATTAATCTAGATCATCCACAGGCTGGCTGCAGAGCTGAGCCCAAAGAAATTTCTGTTTTGGTCCAGACTTAGAGCTGTGATTAAGAGTTCTCCATGTACTATGATTAAGTAGTGTTGGGAAGACTACGTGCACTCCCAACTCTCTGTGTCCTGGGGCATGATACATCTGACAACCTCTTTGAGAGCTCACTGACAGCCACCTGTTGGGTTTGTGAAGCTGCTATAGAATTTTAAATCACTCCCAGCTCAGGAGCAAATGGAGCTATTAAAACCATAGGGTAATATTCAGAATAAGGTCACTGTATAATAATCTTGCTTCCAACATGAAATTTTAGGTAGAAGTGCATGCATGTTTGTTTGAAGAGGTGCTTTGGAATAAGAAATAGATGAGGGAGGAGTAAAGGTGGATTGAACCCCAACAAAGAAAAAAATAGAATTAGTTCATTATTAGACAATTAAGTATTTGTAATATAATTAGAGATGGATCCAAACCAGAATACCAGATTTAAACTCCCTCAAAGTGTGGCAAGACCTGAATCCAAATTTTGTGGTTTGGAATGTTCTGTGGTGTGCTATGGATATATATTAATTTTCAGCACTGCATTGAGATGTACCTGTAATTTTTACTGTCTTCATAATGGTGAGTGGTCCTACTGTATCTCTCTGAAATTCAGAGTAGTTATTTTGTTTGTTGCAGCAGGCTCAATGTCATTTGGAGAAAAAGGTTAAGACACATTAAAGAAAAAAAAAGGCAGTTCACCGCTGGAATACATGAGAAAGGGCAAAGAGTTGCAAAGAATATGAAGTCTTCACTTTTCTTAGGCATCTTCTATGTTTTGGGTCACCATCTTGGCAGCCTAATAAAAGTTTTCTGCTTGTGAGTTGGTTTTGGAGAATATTATTGAAATCAGTGCATTTCCAAATTTTTATTCCCTTGATATATCAAATCAATCTGAGTTCAGACCTGATAGTGGGAGATGGAGCTTGTGTTGGTGGATGATACCTATCTGGCAATAGATGAAGACTATACATCCTTGCTGATTTTGCTAGAACAGTTCCTTCTACGCTGTTGAACATGTGGTATTGTTAACTTGCCTGTGGACCATGGAATATATTCAGTCATTCTTAAATGGCTGTGCAACTTTTTTCCTTGGGAGATCCCAGAGAGTAGTTTTTGACAATTACTCTTCTGCCCCAAAGATGCTGTTATGTTTCCATCCCCATCCCTTTTATTGCATGTTGTGTATGGGTCCCTTAGGAAGGTTAGTGAGGAGGCATGGTTTGCTTTGTCTTCAGTATTCTAGTGGCACCCAGCACATTGTCCCCATTCCATCTGAGACCGATAATGTAGTTGAATACTTTACTGAGTGTGTGGCTAAGATTGGGGCAAGTTAGCGGAGGTAAAATTCAGACAAGAGAGCAGTGATGTAGGTAGGTTGGGAAAAAAAAACAGAACCAGGTTATATGAGTTCCCTTGATTGCTGGTGTGTACCTGCTCTTTGTTACTTAGGTTCAGTAGATAAGGGTCTTTTTGATTCCTCAGGGATGCTATAAGGTGAGCTGTTACCCATGCTTTTTGCAGTCTCACTTGGCTAGAAGGCTGGAAATGTTCTCTTAAGTGTAGACCTACCTATTATGATCCATATCTTTCTTGCTTTGAGATTAGATTTTTGCAAAATGTTCTACATCAGGCTACACCTTAAAACTATTCACTAAAACAAGTACAGAATGTGACTGTCACTGTCCACTTGTTAAATGTTGTATCACACCAAGAAAGTATCACACCTGTGCTCTGCACTGGGTACCTGTTAGTTTCTGATTGGAGTTAAAGATGTTAACTTTGAATTATAAAAGCTCTAAGTGATTTAGGACCTGCCTGTTTAAGCGATTTTTTCTATATATGTGACATTGCCCAGTTACAATCTGCAAAGATGGTTGAGCTATCAAGCATCCCTCACCCCCCAGTTCAATAGAGAGGAAACAGGATATTTTCCGTGAATACTCCTTGGCTTTGGAATTTATTATCCCCAAAGTCTGAAATAACCCAAATTGGTTAAATTTTAGAGCATGCCACAAAGATCATCTTTTTTCTCTGAGTTTGGTGAGAGTTGAGGCACAGGGGGTGGGTTAGGATTTTTAGGGAAACTGTATTTATCTGGTTGGTTGATTTAATTAATTTGGGGACGGGGTTATCTGGACTGAGCTAGTATTTTAAAGTTTTTTAAATTTTGCATATTTTTAGTTACTTATAAGCCCTTAGGATATAAGGGCTTTTTGTTTATAAATTGAAACAAATGAATTAAATACATACATTCTATATTTAAGATCTTTTGGAGTAATTTACTCTTCCTTAAAAAGAAAAGGAGTACTTGTGGCACCTTAGAGACTAACAAATTTATTTGAGCATAAGCTTTCGTGAGCTACAGCTCACTTCATCGGATGCATTCAGTGGAAAATACAGTGGGGAGATTTATATACATAGAGAACATGAAACAATGGGTGTTACCATACACACTGTAACAAGAGTGATCACTTAAGGTGAGCTATTACCAGCAGGAGAGCTCATGAAAGCTTATGCTCAAATAAATTTGTTAGTCTCTAAGGTGCCACAAGTACTCCTTTTCTTTTTGCGAATACAGACTAACACGGCTGCTACTCTGAAACCTGTCATTACTCTTCCTTGTAATTGTGTGTAGTGAACAGATTATCTTTTATATTACAATTCAGTTTTCCTTGAAGTGCTTATTTCCCTTTTCTGGCACATCAGAGAAAATCTGTTGACCTTAATTGCACTCTCCTTAGGCTCATGATCTTTCTTGCCAGGCCAATTTTTCAAAATTATCCTACCCGTACTAAAAATGACACACTGCGTGGTTCTGGCAGAGATAGTTCTCATCAACCCTTCCAAATTCGAAGGCCTAGTCTTTGGCAGTAGAACCTGATAATTCCAAGAGACCTGTTCCTTGGCAGTAGAAGGTAAGAGTTCCAGGATCCTCTTCTGTTTTAATAGATTTGACATTTTTTTCTCTGAACTCCACGTTCCTGGGTTTGATCCTTTTTTTTTAAAGAACCCTTTTTTAAAAGAAAAGAATGTAACACTACCTAATCCACCTCTCCCTGCCAAAGCAAGATTGTTCCCTACCAAATATTGTTCAGTGCTTTGACCACTTTACTCAGTCAATGGCCTTTCCATCATTTCCCTTAGAAGTCTATTCCACACTCTAATAAACCTTACTGAGAAGCTATCTCCTATCCCTCCTCCATATAGTCAGCCTCTTACATTGTGCTCATTTTTCATTCTATTTACACCATTACAAACATCAGAAATATAGAAATATTTTCCTCTCATTAGTGCTCCTCCTACTTACTCCAACAGAGTTCTGTTCCATTTTTAGTTGTCTCTAACCTTCTGGAGCATGAAAGTCCAAGAAGGGTGTGGATGATGGATCTGTCACAGACCATCTTATTCAGAAGAAAATTCAGAGATGCAGACACACAGTGTCAGTGACTGAGACGTGGGCTGTAGTGCCTAGCATTTGGAACTGGAGTCAGGCTTCATGATTCAGTAGGAATCAATTACAGGGAATCGGAGCCCAGGGTCAAAGCTGGAGACAGGGACTGGGTGCCAGAGTCAAGGGTTGAAGCCAGAGTCAGGAATCGGAGCCAAAGGTCAGGACTGGGTTATCTGGAACAAGGCTGGATCCAAGGCTAGATCAAGGCAAGAGTAAGGCTCGGAACAAGCAGATATGCAGCCATGGGTGAATGTTTTGAGCAGCTACTGAACTGCTGCTGTTGGGCTTAAGAGCCAGTCTACTGACTCTTCTGACCAATCAGGCAGTTTAGCCAATCAGGCAGCCACTTGCTATCATTAGGGAGCACAGAGATTGTCTCTGCAGGCCCTGATTCCAGACTGGCTCTGCTGCAGGCCCTGATTCCTGACAGTATCACCCCTGAAGTGTGCCTCCTACAGGCCTTATGGCCCAATTTCTCAGGGTACTTCAGATGGGACTTTTGTAATAGTTCTCGGGCATGGATGTTCTTAACTGGTTCCCAAGACTGTGGATCCAGGCCATAGCCCTTCCAGTTTAACTGGTACTTGTGCCTTCCCCTAAGTCACTGAGAGTGGTGGGTTTTAGTGGTTTGTTTATTGGTTCTTGGTGTAGGGCTTTAAAAGTGAGATGTGAAAGACAGGGACTTGGAGAGCTGCAACCTGAAGGCCACTGGGTTTACTCATTCTATAATTTTGAAGGGGCCCAGGTGTTGGTAGTCTAATTTAGTGGGTGGGTGGCTCGACGTAAGGTTCTGGACAAAGAGCCACTACTTGTCCCCTATGGCTCAACTGGAGGAAGCCTGATGGTCTTGGTCTGCATGGTGTTTTTAGGCTTATTTGGCAGAATGCAAGAGTTCCTTGAGCTCTTGGTGCATCTGATGTAGGTGGGAGGCTAAATCTGCAGCAGCCAACACAGGGGAACTCCCAAGTAAGTGCCAGTAGAAGAGTGGATGAAAGCCATAGTTTGGGTCGAGGCATGGATTGCATTGTGTGACAAAGTTCCTGGAGACTGGAGAGAACCATCTTTTTTTGCCACAAAGAAGATTGGGGCCTCTGCTCAGGAGCTGGTGGGGCAAATAAACCCCTTCTGCTGGTGTTCCTTGAAATAACCCAAACTACAGGCATTCAGGAGTTCAGAAAGGGAGTAAATGTGCCTGAAAGGAATCTCTACTCCCAGCTGGAGATCAATGGGGCATTCATAGGTGCAACCACTGCAACAAGGCAGTAGGATGTCAGCTTTCTTTTTGTTGAATGAACTGGCATAGGGTTGATATTTAACAGGAATCGTTGGAGCTGTTGCAGGGTGGAAGATGTGTCATGGAAATTGCCAGGTCACCTTTGGATCCTCTCTGCATCTCTGAATTCTTTGGGGGAACCTAGTAAGCAGCAAAGGGTTACTGGTCCTGGGTTGGCTCTTGGCAAACAGGACTGTCAGCAAGATGGAGAGACAAAGCATACTGGACTGCCAGTGGATTTGGGGGTGTAAGTCATGAGCCAGGGGATGCCAAGGACAATTGATGAATGTGGTGCACAAATTAGCCCAAACTGGAGGATTTTTTGGTAGCCTGGAAGAGTAGTTACTTCTAGGGCACACATCAGGTAGGTGTCCAGGTCCGATGAAAGGAGTGACCCTGTCTATGGACTCCACTAGCTCGTGGGAGTCCTTGGGTGGGGATATTGTTTGCTTGGGTGAACTCCAGATCAATGAAATTGACTGAGGCGCCCAAATCCATTTAGGTTGGTGTCAGGCATTGCAGGGTGCCAGAGCCAGAGTTGGAGATATGGTTGCCAACGCTCCAGGATTGTCCTGGAGTCTCCAGGAATTAAAGATTAATATTCAATTAAATATTATGTCATGTGATGAAACCTCCAGGAATACATCCAACCAGAATTGGCCACCCTAGTTGGAGATGTGTTTGACGTTGAGTGGCCATCACCAGGATACCAGTGGGCAAGTGTTGGTGTGGACTACTGGGGAGAGGAAGGGCACCAAATCCCAGCCCAGATAACCCCCACTGAGACTGGGGGTTGGTGTTTCCTGTCCAGAGTGCACATCAGACAGTGGAATGGCAGCTTGGTGCAAAGTGTCCTGGTTCCCCTGCAGTATAGACATAGGCCTGATGCCTGGCATTGATTTTTCTCCATGTCGGAGATGTGGGGCCAGACCTGGTCGACTTGCATGGGTTCAGGCAATGGAGAAAGGACTGGAGATGTGGGAGGGGGGAGGCAATAGTTGACAGAGCTAGTGGGAGCTGGGAGGACCTTCTTTTCCCTTGGCTCATTCGATCAGGTGGCCTGTGGACCTTGAAGCATAGGTTGACTAATGGAGGCCAGCTTGGGATTCCACCCATGCGAGTTCATCTTTACTATCATCGTTTAGGCTGAGCCAGATATGGTAATGCTGAGCAGCCTCATTCCACACATTGTCTTTTATCAAGTGTCAGAAGTCTGCTGCATAATTAGCAACTGACCAGCATCCCTGCTGCAACACCTGAAGCGTGGCTTCAGCCATACACTCATAACCTGGGTCAAGAAAGATTACTTCCATAGCCTGAACAAAGTCCTTAAATTGTCCCAGAAGTGGGCTTGATTTTCTGGGAGCAGAGATGCCCAAGCCAGGGACTTCCAAGTGAACAGGCTGATAATCAATCCCACTTGGGCTCTGTCAGTGGGCTACAAATGTGGGCATAGCAGAAATAGCTGATACTGATTTAAGAACCCACTAAATTTGTCACAGTCACCATTGAACTTGTCAGATGGGGGAGTTTTGGCCCATGGGGATCTAAGCTGAAGGCGGTGTGGTTGGAGCTTGCAGGACCTCATTCTGCATCTGCAGGGTGGCACTCTAGGCCTGCAAGGTCTGTAGAGCTCCCACTATATCTGTCAGATAGATATTGGCTTTTGTAGAATCCATGCTCACCGTAACAGCTCTAGTTCTCTTATTGTTGGTATTTGGTTGGGAGGGGACACTGTGCAAATTGTCAGTGACTGGGACGTGGGTGATCATGCCCAGCAGCTGGAGCTGGAGTCTGGCCTCATGGTTAGAGCTGGAGTTGGTAACCAAGAATCAGAGCCCAGGGTCAGAGCTGAAGTCAGAGGCCAAGTGCCAGAGCCAATATCAGAAGTCAGGAATCGGGGCTGAGTGTCAGGACCAGGTTAGGCAGGAACAGGGTTGGTCCAAGGCTGGATCGAGGCAGGAGCAGAACTAGAACAAAGCAGGAACAAGGCTGGAAAAAAGCAGACGTGGAAGCTATCACAGCTGTGGCTGGGCGAATGCTTTGAGCAGCTACCAAACTGCTGCCGGGTTTAAGAGCTGATCTGCTGACTTTTCCAAACATTTTGGTGGCATAGCCAATCAGACAGCCTACTACAAGTCAGCTGCTCTTGTTAGGGTGCCCGGAGACTGTCTCTTCAGGCCCTGATTCCAGACTGGCTCTGCATTGATTTCTGACACCTAACACCTCAAATAATCTGACGTGTGTGAGAGAGGGGAGTCACTTGTGGATGGGACTTATTGTTGCAGGGGAGGCATTTGCAGTTAAAATGTAGCTTCTTCCCTCTCTCCTGCTTCCTCCAACTCTCTGTTCAGTTTTGAGAAGGAAGGAAAGTCTTTGACTGGATTCCTTTTATTCATGGTTGAACTTCGGAATGGTAATGTATGCCATGGAGAAATCACTGACAACTAAGTTGGACCAGAGCAGGAGCTGCATAATAGCAATGTGCCTGGGCTCAAGTTTTTGTGTTTCAGCTGTATAGGTTTATTTGCATTCATGTTTATTATCCTGGTCTCCTTCCTAAATATCTCAGGATATTATAGATTCTGGATGGTGGAAATACCCCAAAAGGACCAGATCTTGCATTATTTCAATCCCCTAAACCAGTGGTTCCCAAACTTGTTCCGCCGCTTGTGCCGGGAAAGCCCCTGGCGGGCCGGGCCGGTTTGTTTACCTGCCGTGTCCGCAGGTTCATCCGATCATGGCTCCCAGTGGCCGGTTCGCTGCTCCAGGCCAATGGGAGCTGCTGGAAGCAGTGGCCAGTATGTCGCTTGGCCCGTGCCACTTCCAGCAGCTCCCATTGGCCTGGAGCAGTGAACCGCAGCCACTGGGAGCCGTGATCAGCCGAACCTGCAGACGCAGCAGGTAAACAAACTGGCTCAGCCTGCCAGGGGCTTTCCCTGCACAAGCGGCAGAACAAGTTTGGGAACCACTGCCCTAAACTAAAGGCTCCTAGAAGTAATTAGAACAGTTCCAGAAAACATATATACAAACACAAATAGTGGTACTTTTGAGAAAACATCTGTAGATGAAACAGAAATACATGCACACCATGCAATGATGAATCTAGAATTAGGGCAGATACTATTGAGAGAAACTATTGTAACCCCCAACCCTTAAAATAAGGAGCTGCTTCCGCATGACTATCTTTTATAAATACTAAGCCAAATTCATTAGTTGTGGCTGGAAGAGAGGAGACTCCATCAAACCCATTTGTCTGAGCACATTTTCAGAATGCATTTGTACAAATGGGTTTCTGTATGTTCATCAGAAGTGGAATAACAAGAAGAGGGGGAAGAGAACAAGTGATGACTTCTAAAAGTGTCTTGTAGTTTTAATTTAGATAGGCTTTGGTACTAATGATTCACTAGGTTATGCCCTTTAAATAGTCTTGTCTTGAAAATGCCAAGATATTGAAGTGACTGTAATATATTTCTTACACATCAGGTCCTGCACTTGTTATTAAGGTTGGATATTTTTGTTTAAGAAGATCTTGTAAATTATGTACAGTGCATAATTTCTGCAGTTTTGTTTTCTGTCTCTGGACTAACTGGCAGAGACAGTAACCCACTGAATTAATGTCTGTGTTTCATTACTTTGTGTAATACTGTGGTGATGAAATAGCTACAAGGTTTGCAGAAAGAAGAACAAAAGAGTATTAATTTCAAATTCCAATGACCTGGAGAATGTGGGGACAAAAAGGAAGAAACTATGAAAGTCAGGAAGTTCTGTGTTATGTAAAGCCTCCGCTCAATCCAGTAGAATGTGATTGTAAGATTTGTAACTTTTCAGTCATTGCTAGTATGATCATTAAGTTCTGTAACCTTTTGCAAACTTTGTAACTTTAGTTATTGTGAGCATAGCCTTTTAAGTCGTGTAACTTTTGCAAGCTTTGTAACCTTTTCAGTTACCATTTGTATGAACCTCCAAGTTTTGCAATATTCCATCATGCGATCAGAGGGAGAGAGTGTGTGTGGGAGATAAGGGAGTGTGAACAAGGGAGTGTATATGGGACAGGGTGGAGAGGAACTGCAAGGAGAAAAGAGCCCGGAGCTAGGAGTGTCTGATATAATCTGCCCAGAGAAAGCAATCATGGGGTGCTGTAAAGAAAAGAAGAACATGGTATGCATGAAAGGAATAAGGTCTGGGAATGCTTCTTGGTGACAGACACAGAAGGAAAACTCAGTGTACATGACAGGAGCCACCCAGATCCAGCAAAAGGAAGAAGGCATGCAAACAAGCCCCCTGCATCTTGACCTACTCGCTGGCCCAGATCCATGAACGCAAGCGGACACACCAGATCTACTATGCTTCGGCTTCTCGGCTTCCTCTGCTGTCTCCAGTAACTCTCTGCTTGTATGAGTGTGTGGGTGCATGAGGGTATGAGTGCATTGAATGTGTGCATGCATGAATAAGATCCATCCCTTTTCTATTTGATCCAACAGCGGCATTTAATAAAACCAATATAAGTGTAACCCTAGGTTGGTTTCCAGGGAAATTGAGGTAACATTCTGGGGGTTAACTCAAACTTATTCTTGATTTTGTATGTGTGTGTGTGTGTGTCTGTGGCTATGAAAGTGGAAGAACAGATTCTGATTCAGTTTTCTTGGTACTGCACCTTTAATTAGTGAATCTGGCTACTGGGATTGTTTAGCAAGGCAATTCAAGATGGAAGATCCTACAAACTGAGAGATCCTTGCTTTCTCTCTCATGTAGATTTTAGATTTGTTTATTATTATTATTTATATTATCATAGTTCCTACGATACCCTAGTCAAGGACTGGGGCCCCAACACTTTTCATTGGTTGAAATTTATCGTGGTGGGAGCGGGAGGAGGAGAATCTTTTCCTAACTGGCTGTACTTAAGAGAACTCTTCCTCCTTACCCATCATCTCTTCATGCCATTCCTTTTACTAAACTATTGTTCTGGGTTCCTATATTGTATTTGTCTGATGCCTCTGTTCTGTAGTGTCCTCTCTGTGTGTGGACCCCTGAGTTTGCATATAGCTCACAGCAGAATCAGGTCCATAGTTCCCAGTTGTGCAAACACTAATTTCTGGGTATATGCTTTCTCCTGCACAGAATCCCACTGAAGTAAAAGTTTATGGAACTCTTACGTAGTAGATGAAACTAGTGAAACCTGTTTTTAAAGACTGTTCAAGGAATATGGAAAATAGGTGGTCTTCTGATAAAGATGGCGCAAACTTGAACACAAGCAGCTAAAGATTGAATAATTATTTGCTGCTGAAAAAATATTAATACTGATAAAACTTAATAAAAACAGCTTACATGGCTGCTATTGGCGTCAACAGTTGCAGGACAATGTTTATGTGAAGGTAAACGCACTTTGACCTCTACTTCAGTACAGCATTTAGTCCAATTGGTTTGAGAAAGTGTCCTAGGTTTTGTGAGTTGATGAGCATTTGAGCTATGTTGTTTCTAATTTCATTAATTTAACCTAACGTTTCCACATGTTCTTGCTATAGAGCAAATGCTTCCTCGTGCGTTTGAATACCCCATGACTTCCAAGAGTGATATTTCACAAGAAATATTTGATGATACATGTGAAAATGTGCCCATTTCATTCTCAAGTTTTTTTCCATCCTCTGATTTCAGTGAATCTGCAGCAGATGTATCACAGTTGATAGTCTGTGTTCTGAGTAGTCTGTTTCATCAAGAGCAACACTACTGTTGCATCAGCGACAAAGCTTACAGCTGGTCTCTGTTATGACAGGAGAAGGCCTTTCGCGTGCTCTGTGGTTGTTAGAGAAGTGGCCACAGAGTGCCAATAACTTATTATTTTTAAAACATTGCAGGTGCTTCAGAAGTGGTCTAATAGCAGTGGCGATTTCTTAATAGGATGGTCTCTGGTACCGATTTGACTGTATTTAATGGCTGGAATTATTACACATCCCCATCTCATTTAGCTGAGTGACTTTCACACCTTAGCAAACCAGTGCAACAGTGCTAAAGTTATTTAACATTAATGGGAGCTATCTGCTTGGTGGCACTGGCATAATAACTGTAAAGTAGTTAAGTGTTGGAAGCAAATGAGTTCTATTAATGAGATTATCGATGCAAACCAATACAATTTTAGAAAAATCTCAAAACATTTGTATATCACCTGAAATGCATTAAAATCACATGAAATCAACATCATAAGAAAAAAAATCAAAGCCTTTGTTTTTATTCTAGGGAAGAGTATCCTTCTAAAGACCTATGGCAACCTTCATTTCCTAATAGTCTGAGAACAAGTCAGATCATTCATTCAGCATTCTGAATCATATACTCTGTATGACATATGAGGGGAGCCTCCCCACCCACTGATTTCTGAGAGTGATATTCAATTATAAGGGTGGGATTTTCAAAAACACTCAGTGTTGGCTTAACTGTGTTCCATTGAAGTTAATTATTTCACTGGGAGCAGAATCATTATTATTACTATTATTTGTATTATTGTAGTGGCTATGAGCTCCAGTCGGGATCAGGACCCTATTGTGCTAGGTGCAGTACAAATACACAACAAAAATTCCAGCCTTGCCACATAGAGCTTGCAGTCTAAGTTAGGCTGGTGCTGAGTACTTTGGAAAATTTCACCCTACATTTAAATACATTGACTGTTCCAGAATTAGCACCATCTCAGTGGTAGTAAACAATTAAGTTTTTAATTTTCCCTAATGTCAGTGTCAAGTTCAGAAAGCAATCAAGTCATTGTTAAACAGTGGTTCCTAACATATGGACCAATCTCGAGAGGTAATTCCAACAAAAGCAATTAGTAGTTTTGTCATAACGTTATTTTCTGAGTGTAAGAGTTGAATTATAATAAATAGTGACAGAGCCAGGTGTTTAAACAGCAGTGAGATACATCTGGCCTTAAAGAGGGCTGAAGTTTATAATATTTTGACAAGTTGAACAGGTAAAAATTTCAGGAGTGCCTAAGTGATTTACAAGCCTATGTCCAATTGACTTTGAAATTAGTTATTTAGGTGAGTCTGAAATTTTTGCCCAACTATCTAAATTTATCACCCTATAACCCAATATTTGAATGTGTCAGCAATATGGTCTGTCGTATGTTTTTACATTGTCCATTAAATCATAGGACCAGGAGCCAACAGTTCTGAGTTCTCTTCCTAGTTAACCAGTGACTTGCTTTGCCTCCTCAAACATGATGATAGATAAACCTCTCTGTGTGCCTTAGTATCTCAATCTGGAAAATAGACAGTGACTAGGATTTTCAGAAATAAGGCCATAAATTCATAGTTAGGTGTCTAAATAAGTGGCCTGAAGTTTTGCTATTGGCTTCAATGAGAGCAGGATTGGGCCTTAAATTAGGATCCCTATTCTAGTATTACATGTATATGTGTATATAAAATCCCAATTTATATTTCATATATCTAGAGATATACATCTCTTTTCACACATATATGTATGAATAAAAGTAAAGAAGTGTTATACATAGATAAAGGCATAAGAATTTTGTATTTAGACTGCTTTATTATTTATTTATTTATTTATTATGTATTTTGGGGCTAGATGGAAAGTATTCTCAGTGGACTAGGACTTTCAATATGAAATCTACCAGCAGTGTAAATAACTATTCCCAGCACAACTTCAGACCTAGAATTTAATGTCATATCACAAGAGCTTCTCCCTTATTTTTGTGGTTATTATATTTCCCCATACAATGAGTTTTTAGGGCCTGATTTGCAGAAGCTGAGCACCCCCAGCTCCAGTTGCAGTCAGCTCAGCACTTTTGACAATAAGCCCCAAAGTTATTGGTCACAAAAAGCAATATCTGACTGCATTATTTACATAACATGTTACAGTGAATGGACACACTGGGATACCATACATAAATCTAAGTGCAAGCACGCACATACTATTGTAAAGCTTAGTGTTATGTTAAAGTCAGATGTACCCCATTGTTGTTGAAAAACATATCCGAGTTATTGCTAGTAAGTATTTTGGCCCGCATAAAATACACACAGCAGTGGCTAGCCAAATTTGCTCTCCCAACCGGTGGTGGGAGGAGAAAAGTGGTGGTGCTTCCTATGCATTCTCTCCTCTGTCCTTCCTGAGAACCATATGTATGATCTGGGCTCCCGGACCCTGGGGGCAGGAGCAGCAAACTGGAAAGGAAAGAGGAGGCACGAAAGTATGACCACCTAACCTGGTTGCAACTCCTCTGCCTCCCCTGTCCAAGGAGAAAACAACTCCCATTGGAAAAGTGCATGACTTTAAAATGCTGATTTTGAGTGAATTTCAGTAAGTATTTTTAAAATTAGTAGAGGAGTAAATGGAGCTTTGTTTTCAATAAAGCTGTTTCAGGTATCTTTGTTAAGCAGATGTTGTCCAAGTTTTTAACAGAAGGAAGAAAATCTGCCCAATTTCTCCCTCATTAAAACTGACATTCCCCTTTTCTCTTCCCTACGTCTGATTCTACAGTCACGTTCTGAAACAATCGCTCTAACAGGCCCCATTTTCTAATGGGGGTATTGGCTGTGAAGTGTGGTCACTTAAATGCTGGTCAAAAAAGAGGGGAAAACCTTGTAACAATTTTAAGTAAAAAAAGATCAATCCTTTAAATTTTGTTTAATGAACTTTGAAAAAAAAATGACTGGCTCGAGAGCTGATCATATAATAGGGGGAAAATATATTTTAATTAAATTTAAAAATTTGAAGTTTCTGTCAAGATTGAAGTATTTCACTGCTGATCATACAAGCAGAAGTAAGCAGCTAATGGACCAGATGCAGTGGACTCTGGGCTTACATGTTGCGCTTATCTCTGGTAAGGTGTTGCATTCTGATAAGGTGACAGAATAATAGGGAAGGCACATTTATTTTCCCTGCTAAACAGAACTGGGCAGGGAACTGCTGTCCTGTGTCTCAAATATTTTTGAGATTTTGAATTTTTTCCCTCCATCCCAAATTGGGACAAAACTCGAAATCTCAGCTTTGTGAAGAGAAAAAAATAATTCAGTTGGGTCAATCACAATATTTGGTTAGCTTTCAATCTCTTTTATGGTTTTTTTCTTTTAGCCTTTTTTCCAGTCGAGTTAGCTTAAAATTCAAAATGAAAAGTCATTCCAAAATGCAAAAGCAGAATTTTTCCTTTTGGAAATGTCAAAACAAAATGTTTCAACAATTTCCAAACTTTTTTCAAAAATTTCAAGTCATAAGTTTCATCAACATTGGTCCAGTTTCATCAACATTGGCCCTGTTTCATGAGCAGTTGCTGTTTGGACAATTTGGCTTTTTTTGGCGAAAAAACATTTGATTGAAAAAATTCCGTGCCAGCTCTACTGCTAACCGATACTGAGCTGCATCTTGCGTACTAAGCAACTTAAAGCAGCATAGAAATACAAACTACAGAAATACAAACTACAGTACAGCAAAACACTGACTGAATGTTACCGAAGACCAACTTTCAAGTTGGAGTGCTTTCTCATTAAAACTAATGGAAATCAATAATTTCTGTCATTGCCCACCTTATTTCTATGTTAGATCAGAGCTGTCCTAAGCCAGGGAAAAGATGATGCTTTTTCAGGTATTGCCTTAGTATCTATTATTTCTGAAAGTTAATGATTTTTTATATATATATATATATATATATTCTTTACAGTATCTATATAAACACTTGAGTTTTCTATTATGTCTAGAGGTCACAACTGCTCAGATACTACAGCGATTGTGGTATAGATGCCTAGATAGTTTTTATAGATAGGAGATGTATTAGATAAATTCTGTCTGTCTGTGGACTATATTCTGGGTTGGCAGTGGGGAATGGAATATTTGATCCAATACCATAGTTCTCTTTTTCTCTAATGTGTAGGGTTTTAAAGTTACTATAGTTCACACTCTTCTGCTGTTACTAGAGTTATAAACAATTGCCTTCATTTAGGCAAGCATTGGCCATCTCTCAGTCCTTGCTGGGAGCTGCAAATGGACACTCCCAGTTACCACTGCACTGTGGGGATTATTCTGCGGCCTCCCAACAGCAGCAATCCCAGTCTCCTCACAGGGTCAGATCAACCACTAAACACAAGAGATCTATGCTCTGGAGTCACTTCGTGCATATGATTGTATCATAGGGACACCATGATGTACAGGTTGTATCAGGAGATTGTCTGCCTCTACTGATGCAGCAGGAATAGATGGGAGCTTCTGCACAACAGAGAACTTCCCACCACCTGGAATGTGATAAACACCAGGGAGAGGGGAGGGCCCCAACTTCTGCTCCTCATGTGGCTTGAGTTGGGAGGGGAAAGTGGTCCCTAACCACCACAGTTGCACCTGCCAACTGGAGGTTCCCAGGTGAGGGGGGCTCTGCTTACAGTCAGAGTGCCATGGCTGTGTGGGAGAACTTCCCAAGCAGAATTAAATAGAATTCCTTGTGTGAGTAAGGAATACTCACCAGTGGTTACAGCACGTATGGGTGCTGCTTCCCGTCTGTGCACCTCTTTCCCTCTATGCCCCATTCTCCCTTTAAACCTCACCCTGCAGCCTTCATTTGCTTTAATCTGATCCTCACTGTTGAGCATAAGAGTAATTTCTAGGAAAAAAAGCTGCATAAGCAAAATCATTACTGATTGTTGACATGCACAAGGTCACAAAGCAGGACAGTGATACAGGCAGGAATAGAACTCAGATCTCCTGACTCTCATTTGTATTTAGTTATATATTCATTACGTAACTGTGTTTTAAATGAATCCCTTTCCACACTGCAGTTGAAGCTAATTGAATCATAGCTGTGCGAAACTAACACTGTTTCATTGGTGGGGGGAGGGTGGTCTTTTTTTAGATCCATGTTATATGACTGTGCTACAGACTGTGTAGCAATTTACAGTCTGCCACATGTTATTTGCACCTCAGTGGTATTGCTGCTGCAGGTGTAATGTGGCCAGGGCACTCGGAATAAGAGTGGTATTTGGCAGATACGTATGGCTCTGGGTGGTGGAGAATGGATGGTGTATTGGCTGAGTATGACAACCAGATAGCAGGCGTCGGAAGAGTATAGCCGTGATGGCTCAAGTACCTTTCAGTAATGGCAATATAGAGTTCTACCCACCTAGTCACTGGCATGGCAGGTATTTGCCTACCACCTCAGTAAGAAATATGTTTTTTCACCCATCCGCAAAACAAACCACGAACAACACTTCACGGGTTCAGAAAACCAGAGTAACGATATCTTTTCTACCGGAGTGCACATGGTTTTCCTATACTGTCCCATTTTTAAACATTAGATTTTAAGCAGTTTTCAAGAAAAAAACAAAAAACTATGTCACCAGAAATAAAATGTGAAAGCTAGCGTAAGGGACTGCGGAAGACTTTGTTACAGCCTAGCTAGGGAACTTCCGCTTTCTCGAGGCCGCCCGGTCACTGTAGGACACGGAGAACCAACTCTAACTGGTTTCAGGCCGGTTTTGTCTGCCTTGCATGGCCCGTTGCCAGGTAGCGGAAAGCCCCCTTAGGAAAGTACCTAATTATATATTCATGAGCTGTTTCTGCGTACTGCTTATTATGGCTCGCTGATTGCCCCTTGGTTGGACTCCGTCCCGGACAAAGCTCCGGTGTGCTGGGTTCTCCGCCTCCGTGACAGCAACGCTTAAAGTCCCCGTTGCGGGTGTGTCACTAACTTTCAATAAAGCCAATAACTCACTGCTTAGCTGCGTGTGGGTCTCGTTTTCCAGAATACCTCTGCCGGCCTGCGGTGCTTCGAACACCTTGGCCCAGAACAGCTAGTCAGCAGCACTAATATTGCAAAATAATTGGTTTGCGTAGGATAGTTTGTATACAAGTTTGTCAAGCAAAATCTCATACTATGTATTAAACAGCAAATTTTGAAGATGCAGCATCAAAAGTTCTGCAAATGGAACACAAGGTTTATTTTCAATACATGCAGACAATAAAGCTGGTGAGAACTCTTCAGCAAGGATCTGTAAAGGCTGAACCAAGGAAAATGCATAGATTTTAAGATAATCTTTGGGTTTCATTTGTCGTTTAGAGGTGTTAAAATTCATCCATCTTCCATAAAAGAGTCAATGTCAGATTTAGTATTAATTTATAAGCCCAGTTGCCCAAATTCTGCTCTCATTAGCGTCAAAATATTGACTTTTGGCCAAATGTCTTTGAGCCAAAAGGGGGGCTATACTCTAGTCTTAAGTGGAAGCAGGCATTGGGGGCCCCTTAATTTTTGGAAATGTAATGAGAGACTGTCTTAAAAATGTTTTTTCAATACCCCTTCCAGTTAACATGGACTGGAAGGGATTATACACAATATACTGTAATAACCTCTTTCAGACTGGCAAATAGAACAGTATTCATGAGAAATAATTTTGAAGGAGACTCTGGTTCTAGGTGTTTTAGATATCACATGAATTATTAGATTTCCCCCCCCCCCCATGGAGCTTGAACCACATTATTTTGAGGGGAAGAGTGTGCAGCTCTGATACTCTGGTTTAGCCCAAGAGAGCGAAGGAACAGCTGCAAAGTTCAGATCTGGATCCCGGTTTAGGGAAACTCAGGCCTAGGTTTTTGGTTGGTGCTTAGGTCTGCTTATTTATTTTATGTGATAATTCTCCTTGGGACCCAACACACATTTTTATCAAACCATCCCCGTTTAAGAGGGTCTGACAACACCTAGGTGGGAAACTTTGAGATGAGATGAGCCACCCTTTTTGAAGGAGAGGGTAATACCAGCAGGTCCTCAGTTATGTGTGGAATTATTGGAGAGATCCATATATGTGCATAAAATTCTGATGATTTGCAATGCAGATTTGATAGTGATGCACAACCTCTTGACACATTAACTAAACCAGTGAAAGGGCTCTTAACACCCTTGTCCCCCTCTTTTGCTGTGTAGCAGTGCAGTAAATGTCATCTGAGCCACCAGGTTGGGGTGGTCACTTTTAATTTGCTTTAAAGATCTGCTTTCAAAGCCCAACTATGTGTCACAGCTAATGGCATACTCTGTCTTAACCTCCTCTCTTGCTATAATGTTCAGAGAGAGATTTTGCCAAGATCAGATGGAATGGCAATAATAGCAAATAAAAATCTAAATTAAGGAAGAGAGAGTAAATAAATTTTTAATCATACAAAATTTAATACTTATGTTAAGGAAAAGAATATTAAAAGTCATTTTATATAGAGTGAATTTATATTGGAGCTGATTTTAAAGTTGTGCAGCTTTGAGTGATATGATAATCATGTTTTTTTTCCCCCTCAGTTGTACTAGGGGATTGAAATTTATATACTCAATAACTAGAAAAGAATCATAGAGGATCAGACTGGAGGAATCTGTCTCACTCCATTTTTTCCTGTCACTCCCATAGCGATTTTAATATTTTTTCTATGTCTCTGCTTATTGCCAGTGCCAAGCATTGTTTTTAGATACAGTTGGCTTGGAAATGAGTACTTGAAGCTGCTCTCTGCAAACAGCACACTTTCCAGGTACTACAATGAAGTCTTTAGAGCGATAGATAGATAGATAGATAGATAGATAGATAGATTAGCTAGAGTCTCCTGCCAGCTGTAAATCAACTAAATAGACTTGTTGTGAACCTTAACATTTTAACTGTTTTAAACATTTGACTCATGAATTTTGCCATGGTGTGAAGAGAAAATGGACTTGAAAAAGCTCAATTAAGAAGATTTGCCTCCTTCTCCTGTTTCAAGTAGAAATGAGAAACAATATGGATAGGGCACTGGCTAGAGACGTGAGTTCTGTTCCTGCCCACCTTGAACAAGTCACTTTGCCTCCTGTGCTTTGGTTCCTCCATCTGTAAAATGGAGGTAATGAGATTTATCGGGCTGTACAAAGTGCTTTGAGATCTTTATATGAAAACGCTATATAAGTGTAATCCACACACCTCCTGGGTGTGGTGTTCTGTCCCATCTAGTGGCACCGAGACCACTTAGAAAAAGAGATAAAATAAGTTTGCTGTAAAGCCTTAGCTAACAGTCAGTTGGCTTTTAGCTCATGCACTAAGCTCCAGAGGTCCCTGGTTCGATCCCGCCCGCCAATGACCGGGGTCTGTCACCATTACATAAGCACTAGGTATTATTAAGTATTTTGGGCAAAATACTAGAGAACTACTGATGAATGTTAATTCTTTAATTTGTTGTTACTTTTAACTAGTGATGAATAAGCTAGTGTCCGATTTTCCCTGTAAAATTGTGGCTAGAGGTATTGTTAATGTATTGAATTCCACATAGAAAGTGAGGTAGGTTTACATAAAAATAGTAAAGCAAAGTGGTTACAATGCATCATCTTAATGTTTTAGCAACATGCTTTCTGCATGCTGCAACAAAGCCAGGAGACTTAGGAGAGAAGAGCTGTGGTATTTCAGGACCAGACTGAAATAAGCAGATAAATGTTCTTTCTCATTAAATAATTTAATTGAAAAAGGAACTATGCAGCTGCTTGCTCCAGAACTCCTTTCACCCATTTAAAAACTTCCATAAATATGGGTATCTCCCACTTTCTGACATAGGCTTCTGCTTGACATGTTTTATGATCATGCATAGTGAGCTTCTGCATTTGTTTATAATGGAAAAAAGCCTCCTCTGTGATGGACATCTATTAGAATTTTGAAACGTTATAGCACTGTCTGTCAGTAGCTAATAAAGCCACGAAATAATTCCTGACAGAAGTGATATTGTGCCAAACTGCTGTATGTTGTCAGTGAAATATACAAACAAGTTAAGATGAGGAATCCAAATTCAATTTCAGATACTCTGACTTCCTATACACAGATACATGCACTTTCCCCTATATATCTCACCATCTTGTCCATCCATCCAGCCTATACAGTTGTATTTAGTAACACAGTGGAGGTGAAAGTCCAGTTATGGAAACTGCAGTGAAGAATTTATTTTGGGGGAACTTGGGTTCTTCTGTGTTCATGCAACGGTGCAGACAAAAGTTTGTGATATCTTGTGTGTGAGCATTTAGCTCATTACCAAACACTTGCTTTTGAGATTTTTGTCTCAGTATTTGTGATAATGATAATTTAATGTTATTAATATTAACCAATTTATTAGCTTCTTTGGAAAACATCATGAGGCCATATAGTCTGTGATACTTTATATACATAAGGATCATCACTTCATCCACCACTGACATGCAACCACATCTGATGTACTGAGAGAACGGCTTGATGATTAATACTTGTATTACAATATTACCCATTAAATTGTAGACACTTTCCATACATATGTAAAACACAGTCCCTGCCCCAAAGAGTCACAATTTACGAAGACAAGCAACATATCAAGGGGTCGGGGAAGGATAAAACAAACAACCTCCCCCCAAAAAACTCCTCCCCCACCAAAAAATATTGACTGTTCCCAACTGGCCCCCTACTTAGCCATTATTAGTTAGCAAGTTCGTAGAGTCATTACAGTAGCAGTAGATTGTGAGAGATGATTTGAAGGAGTTAGAAGCTATTGACTAGAGTTGGTTGAGAATTTTCTATCAGAATGTTTTTGACAGAAAATGCATTTTCCATAAAATCAAATATGTTTGATTTTGCCAAATTCCTTAGTTTAGACTTTTCTGACTGAAAAATCAAAATATTTTCTTTCAGTTTCTTGAATTGAGTCAAAATTTGTTTTGCTTCAGTTTGACATTGAACTATATCTGCCTAAGCTGCCATGGTGTCTCATGCCTGTATTCTCCTCTATGGGCTATACTCTTTGGCTGTACTACATCTCCCATGATGCACTGTGGTCTCCTCTCTAGTTGAACCACTGCAGTGCATCATGAGAGTCCTATGACTGTGGGTCATCATGGGAGATATAGTCTGGCGAGAGAGGTCAGTTTATAGATGAGAATACAGACTGAGATATACAGACTACAACTCCCATTAGGCACTGTGGCAGCTCACATGGACATAGGTCAATGTCAAACTGCCCCACAATAAAGTGTTCTGACATTTCTGAATTGAAATTGAAATTTTTCAGAATTTTCCATTCAGTGAACATTTTTGATAATTTGATTTTTCATCCCAATTAAGGATGAAAAATAAAGTTGGCATATTGGAATTTCCCAATGGGAGTTTTTGGTAGTGACTTTGCAGACAAATTCATGTACAGTATAGGGCATTCCATGTGTAACCCACAGGTGTGTGTGTATCACAGATCCCCCTCTGTGCTGATCCACAAAGGATATGCGTTGTTACAGCTCCCAGCTAGAGAGGTTTGGCTCTTTAGCTCAACTTGTAGCAGCTCATAATCTTAGCTCTGGAGGTCCCCACTTCAATCCCTGGTGTGTTGACGAAGATGGTGGCTGTCGCACATGGAGAAGTGCTTTAGTTTTATATCTCAGATTGCACCTCCTAGCATCCAGTTGGGGTTCTGAATCAAACTGACTTAGAGGGAAGAGTGTCACCAACTGAATCACTATTACCACTGCTTTCAGCACCTGGGAATATTTCCTTGCAGGTCTCCAACCCAAGCACTGATCCAGCATGACTCTTTCCTTAGTGGGTGCTGACAAATCCACAGCCAAGGTAATATAACTGTAAACCAGATGAAAATTAATATTATTATTAGGGCTGTCAAGCGATCAAAAAATAATATTAATTGTGCTGTTAAACAATAATAGAATACCATTTATTTAAATATTTTGGATGTTTTCTACATTTTCAAATATATTGATTTCAATTACAACACAATACGAAGTGTACAGCACTTACTTTATATTTATTTTGATTACAAATATTTGCACTGTAATAAACAAAAGAAATAGTATTTTTCAGTTCACCTAATACATGTACTGTAGTGTAATCTCTTTATCATGAAAGTTGAATTTACACATGTAGAATTATGTACAAAACTAAAACAATGTAAAACTTTAGAGCCTCCCAATCCAATCAGTCCTACTTCTTGTTCAGCCAATTGCTTAGACAAACTAGTTTGTTTACATTTTCAGGAGATAATGTTGCCAGCTTCTAGTTTACAATGTCACCTGAAAATGAGAACAGGCGTCCACATGGCTCTGTTGTATCTGGTGTCGCAAGATATTTAGGTACTAGATGCAGTAAACATTCATATGTCCCTTCATGCTTTGACAGCTATTCCAGAGGACATGCATCCATGCTGATGACAGGTTCTGCTCAATAATGATCCAAAGCGGTGCGGACTGATGGATGTTCATTTTCATCATCTGAGTCAGATGCCATCAGCAGAAGGTTGATTTTCTTTTCTGGTGGTTTGGGTTCTGTAGTTTCTGCATTGGAGTGTTACTCTTTTAAGACTTTTGAAATCATGCTCCACATCTCATCCTTCTTCAGATTCTTAAACTTTGGGTCAAGTGCTGTAGCTGTCTTTAGAAATCTCACATTGGTACCTTCTTTGTGTTTTGTCAAATCTGCTGTGAAAGTGTTCTTAAAATGAACAACATGTGCTGGGTCATCATCCGAAACTGCTATAATATGAAATATATGGCAGAATGAGGGTAAAACAGAGCAGGAGACATACAATTCTCCCCTCAAGGAGTTCAGTCACAAATTTAATTAATGCATTTTTTTTAATGAGCATCATCAGCATAGAAGCATGTCCACCGGAATGGTGGCCGCAAAATAAAAGGGCATACAAATGTTTAGCATATCTGGCATGTAAATACCTTGCAATGCTGGCTACAAAAATGTCATGCGAACACCTGTTTTCACTGTGACGTGACATTGTAAATAAGAAATGGGCAGTATTATCTTCCGTAAATGTAAACAAATTTGTTTGTTTTAGCGATTGGCTGAACAAGAAGTAGGACTGAGTGGACTTATAGGCTCTAAAGTTTTACATTGTATTGTTTTTGAGTGTAGTTATGTAACAAAAAAAATCAGCATTTGTAAGTTACACTTCCACAATAGAGATTGCACTACAGTACTTGTATGAGATGAATTGAAAAATAGTTTTTTATTTATAATTTTTATAGTGCAAATATTTGTAATAAAAGTGATAATATAAAGTGAGCACTGTACACTTTGTATTCTGTGATAGTAACTGAAATCAATATATTTGAAAATGTAGAAAAACATCCACAAATATTTAAGAAATTTCAGTTGGCATTCTATTGTTTAACACTGCAATTAATCACGATTAATTTTTTTAATCGCAATTAATTTTTTTGAGTTAATCGCATGAGTTAACTGCAATTAATTGACAGCCCTAATTATAATAGTCATGTGATCCGTGTCACACTCATGATTACATTTGTAGTACAATAGTATAATCGCGGGAGGGGAGGAGGCGGCCGGGAAGGAGAAAGTAATTTTAAGTGTTGACCTTGACTTTCAAATAGCAGCTCAGAGCTGTACTTTTATAAAACTAAAGAAGTGTCATAACATCCTGTTCCAGATCCATATTTTGAGGATCCCAAAGTTCAAGAGTGTTTGAATCCAAAGGTTTGGTTTTGGCCCATTTTTCAGAGAGGAGCCATTTACAAAGTTTGTACCCAGGTTCATATTCCAACTGTCTTCCTCAAACTTTCTGATTAAAAAGAAAACAAAAAAATCCCTGGAAATAAGTAGCATTATATAAACTGCCAAACTTTTATAATAATAAAGGTCAGGAAGTGGTATAAGCAAGTGCTTTTAAAATAAACCAACCAAAGGAGGCAAGTCTGTCCTTGCAGAATCCTGCTTTCAAGAGCTTATTGTAAAAGATCAGGTGAGGTTGAGTAGGTGAGTGTGGAAGAGAGGCAGTGGCATTTGCAACAGTGGTGCTCACAATAATTAGAGAACTTTTATGGTACCACCTGAAGCCTTCAATCTCAAACTGTAAAAGGCTGGAGCAGAGTCAAGGAATTTATTTAAACAATACTTTGCCTTTTCGTAATGCCAAACCTCAGAAGATGTCAAGACACATTACCAAAGGGGAAAAAAAAGGCCACATAATGCCCCTGAAACAGGGGAAAAATTTATCCTAATTTACAGAGGGGAAAACTAAGGCACATTGAAACTGAGGTCAACATTTTCAGAAGTCTGTGCTGGCACAAATTAGTTATTGGATGCTCAAACAAATCATGTTACATATTAGGGCATATGGGGGATTTTCAGAAAAGGAGTTTAGTTGTCTGGGTCTTGAAGATCAGGCTGAGCTATGACTAATGAGGTAAGTGCTCAATCAGCTTTTTTCAAAAGCATTTCTGTTGGGATATTCCCTCTCTGTGGATAGCTGACCAGGCAAATGTGTGCAGTATAGCAGGCGGAATTGCTAGCTCTGTGACCAACCACAATACGCTGCATTTGGTATGCTGCATTTGGACACGCCAATACTCCCCTTTCAAAACTGGTGTTGCTGTGTGGACGCACTTGGCAGCTGGCTGCCTAAGCAACTAAAATGTATCCTGCAATTGATGGATAGGATGTTCAAAAGTGCTCAGCGTTGGCCTAATTCTGCTCCCAATAGATGTCACTGGGAGCCGAGTTAGATCAACAATGAATGCATTTGAAAGTCCCACCCAATGTGTCTGTGAAAGCTTCCCTGCTTAGTGTACACAGATCTTTGAGACATGAACCAAAAACTACAAGTGAAACTGAAGAATCTACCAAGTTTAGCTTTATTTGGGATCTAAACAGAGTATTGTTTCCACCCAAAATTTGTGATTTGTCCACAGTTCACCTCCAAAAAAATTAACAAGGGTCTGTCAGTTGTGAAGAAAAAAATGAGTAAAGGATACAATTGTGACTAATATTTGGAAAAGATGGGGTGGAGCTGTGACTTTATGAAAGAAGGTATTATCCCTTACCCAGACTTCATGTACTATTGTCCCATGGTACAAAGAGCAGGTTGGAAAATACAAAGAAACATTTGTAGCCATAAGTGCTTCAAGGTTCCTCTAGGACTTCCATGAACAGGTTTATGAGATTAGACATACTCCACACTTGACACCAACTCAATCCTAACCCAAGAATAAGGGGAACTCTAGCAGAAAGACAAGAAACAGAGAGTGAGAAGAGAAGAAAACAGGCAACAGTTGGGGAGAAGCTTTAGTGGAGAGAAGGGACTGGAAGGAGATAGAGGAAGGAAGAAAAGCAAAGATGCCAGCAGGAATAGAGTAGTGGCATACAGTGGCTTAAATGTGAGGAGAAGCAGCATTCTTTGAAAAGTGTAAGGGTATAAAATAAGTCTTTGCACTTTTTCTAAAAAGCACCTTGAACTTGGAAAGCTCCACATACTTTATGATCATTGACTAGATAAGCTTCCCAACACACTGTGTTGGATTGATGGAGAAACTTAACCAAGGTCACATGGTAAGTCAGGAATAGAACTTAGAATTCTTGACTTTGTCATGAGCTTTTTCCAGAAGGCAACATTCCCTCCCTGTCAAATACTGCCACCTCCTTGAAACACCAACATAATAAAATACAAAGAACATAAATACAGCTGCAGAACACTGAAATGTAGCAGAGAAACATTTCAGGTACTTATCTCATTCCTTTTCACAAGGAAGCTTTGCTTATTCCTCAATCAATTTCCATTATCAGTTTTTTAAAGGTTCATTGCTAACCAATGACAAAAATTTGTCTTTTACATCCCACCATCACACATTCCATTGACATAGGGACCTAGTGGCATTATCTGGAGAGGCGAGCTCACAGTCTAGATGATTCCAGCCAATCGGATATGATGATATTGTATTACCAGTTTCATAATATAAATGAAAAAGATGGCCTTCATTTTGATGAAACCTGTAAAGTAGCTTTTGTGCTTGTTTGGTATTGCAGGGTCCAAATGTATTATTTATGCAATTTTCCTATTGAAAGGAAAAATTGAAAGAGACTATTTCATTTTACAGCATCCAGCGAAAGCTATTGTCTCATGAATCTGAACATTCCTGCATTTTATCACCTTGGAAAGTAGAAGCCAACTCACAGATCATACGTAGAGAAGATTTTTGAAAGTTTGAAAACTGCTTTGAAAAGAAAGAAAGACTTTGAAGGTATTATTTGTGTTTGTATGTAGGCTAAATCAACACTTAGCTTATCAGAATGTACAACTGTTGGCATCATTTTTCAAGGTCTTAAACAACCTCGATTGAATTTTGTAGTACATTAAATTGATAATAATGCAAGCAGCCTGACCCCAGAATTCTTGTAACAATAGAAAACATCTTCATTAGTAAATCAACACACTTATACACCAAACCAGCTTCCATTTAAGGATCTCAAAGCCATTTACAAACAATGAATTAAGTCTCACGCTACCACTATAAAGTAGGTAAACACAATCATTCTGAAGATGGAGTCAGTGAGGCACAGGAAAATGAAGTGATTACCAGGTGTTACACAGCAAGTTCCTGATCCAGTGTGGGGCAGACCCTTGAGCTCAAGTCAGTAGAGCCAGGTATGGTACCCATTAAGCCTGACTCTCAGTCTCATCTATCTGTCAGACCTAACTCTAAATGCAGGTGGAAAAGGCCTCATCTGAAGAGTTGTTAAGTATCTGCAACACACTCTGGTATCAGTGGAAACTGCAGATGCTGAACACTTCTGAATAATAGGCCAAAAAGTGCTGTACAAGCTTCTTTGTATGCAAAATTAAATACTATGCTCAAGTTGAAATGCAGCGGTCATCCCAAGCCCCCTTCCTCAATAAAGGAATACCATTGGGGCACAAATATCCTTTCCCGCCATATTTTCTAAAAGCAATTTTAATGCAGTGATTGTGCCAGAAGGGTACCAAAGTCCATAGTTTATTCCCACACAACAGGTACAGCAAAGGGCATTGTTTATGCACGTTTCCCAACAGTTTCCACCCAAGTGCCTCATTTAGGGCTGTAAGGAAGAAATGCATTCCAATCCCTTGTCCTCTGCCACCTTCCCCCCCCCGCATTTTCCTCCCTGTGGCATTGAAATTTGAAATTTAAAAAAGGTAGCCCCTGTTTTTTCACTAAGCGCGTGAGATGGATCTGTGGATAATGCTTCACAATGTTTCAGAAAAACTAACCCCAGATTTAGATTTGCTATGTTCAAGCACCCCATTTGTGGTTACCATTGGTGAACATTAGTGCAGGCAAAGTGTTGTTCCTATAAATGTGCATGGAAAAAGTCCAGACCCATAACCAAGACTAAATTTATGGTGAAATAAAATGTGTTTCAAGCGGAAGCATAAATACTGCAGGCACTATTGAAAATTGAAGCCCATAAATTCGTTTAAACTAAGGGCAGGTCTACACTACGGGGTTAAGTCAGCTTAAGTTACACAACTCCAGCTACGTGAATAACGTAGCTGGAGTCAACGTAGCTTAGGTCGACTTATTGCGGTGTCGACTTATTGCATAGCTGGGTTGATAGGAAAAACTCTCCCATCGACTTATCTTACGCTTCTCATTCAGATGGATTATCAGAGTTGATGGGAGAGTGATCAGGGAGGTCTTCACTAGACCCACTAAATCAACCCCCGGTGGATCGATTGCTGCAGCATCGATCCACGGTAAGTGTAGATATACCCTCAGGGGCAGTAGCAGGAGGATCCTCTTCTACACAAGCGCAATGTCGTAGTCCATTGTTTCTCGCACATCTGATTCCTCCTTAGCAGCTGTCCAGTTGTGCCCCTCTCTAACAGGGTAAGTAAATATGCTGTCCTTTTACACAGATGGTGAGGGAAATCACACATGACAAATTCCCATTACAAATCGTAGCTGCTGCAACCTATAAACCAAATAAAGGATGATGCATAGGAAAACCAGGCCCCTCCTGATTGTCCATTTGAAGATCTGATATACAGATGTGCAAAAGAATACAACTGTCATGAAATCAAATGTAACAAAAATAATTAACTGGAGAGAGAAAATTCTGGTACATTGATGGGCATTAGTGCGAGGTTATTGATGATGTCTCTCAGCTCCTGAGTGCGGTGGCTTAGTACTCTGGGTATTTGCTTTTCTCAAATATTCTGCAATATGCATTTAAAACTCACTGTCTGGGTGACCATTCCTGCCATGCGGACTGTCTTGCTAGTATATTCAACAAATCAACACAAAATGGGCGAGAATGTGGTCAACATGATTTTGTTCAAAAGTACAAATAAATATCCATCTACTAGTTTTTTTGCATGACTGAGAGAAGGGCGAACTAATAGCCTGAGAACAGAACTGGGCCACAGGAATTCCAGAGTTATAATCCCATTCTGGCACAGATTCCTTCTGTGACCTTGGGCAGATCCCTTAACTTTTCAGCTTCACTTTTCCAATCTGTAAAATGGGGATGATAGATTTATTCAATTAGCTAAAAAGGGGGGTGGGGTGCACTGCACTGGGAAGGAGTGGTTGCTTTATTTGTAAAAGTATTTACATTTGCAGAGCTCTTTGAAGACAAAAAGTATTTGAATACTGCAAGCAGGGCAGTTTTGAGAAGAGGTATCATTTTTTTCCATGAAAATTTTCATGGAATAATGTCGTTTTTCATTGGAAATTTTCAATTTTTTCCCACCAGCTCTAACAGCAAGTAATATTTGGGTATTATTAATGAATCCCATGGCCACTACTAGTTTTATTTAAAAGAAAGGTCTGCTTAATATGAAAAATGTTGACATTAATTGTTGTAATGTCATATCTACTCAATTATGCCTTTTTAAAATTGTGCCTTTTTCTGTTTTGGAAGATTTCTGAATTTCTTTCCTCCATTTTGTTGTTTGATAATGGTTTTTTTCATTTGATACTGTATATTTTTAAGCAAATGGATGAGATTTAGAAACTTCCATTTTTATTTATATAGTGCCAGAGCTATGCTTGTTTCTGTTTAGTGTGTGACTGCTGGTGGCCTGTGATACACAGGAGGTCAGACTAGGTGATCTAGTGGTCCTTCTGGCCTTAAATTCTATGACTCTATAACAAGTACACTCTACCCTGATATAACGCAGTCCTTGGGAGCCAAAAAATCTTACTGCGTTATAGGTGAAATTGTGTTATATTGAACTTGCTTTGGCCTCAAGCATTTCTGTTATTAATAGTCACTTCCTGCCCCCTGACTGACCCCTCAGAACCCCCGACCCCTATCCACACCCCCGCCCCCTGACAGGCCCCCCGAGACTCCCATGCCCTATCCAACATCCCCGTTCCCTGTCCTCTGACCGCCCCCCGAGACCCTCTGCCTCTTATCTAACCAGTCAGCCCTGGCCCGGCACCCTTAACATGCCGCTCAGAGCAGCGTGTCGGAGCCAGACATGCTGACGTGCTGATCTGCCAGAGCACGCAGCCCCGCCCCCCCAGAGCGCTACTTTACCATGTTATATCCTAATTTGCGTTATATCAGGTCGCATTATATCGGGGTAGAGGTGTAACAGGTTTTCTGCCCCAAGAAGTTTGCAATCTAATCCATGTGTGTGGATCCCGGTGAAGCCCCACTGATGCCAATGGGACTCTACATGGGCGGACAGGTCTGGTTGCCTCGGTCAGAACGCAGGATCAGGGGATAAAGAGCACAAGTGGAGCCTTACAAAACAGGTGGAACCATACAGTCCAGAAATGGAGTGGCAGGGGACTAGCTGGAATGCATCATGGAATACATGGGAATGGAACAAACTCAGTGATTGATTTATAAAATGCCTAAAACAATGACCAAGTGGGGGAAGAGGGGAAGTAGAAGACCCACAGAGTTCTTGAAGCTGTGGAACAAATTACATAGTTCATCATAAGAGTAGTTAAACTCTGGAATAGGCTCCCAAGGGAGGTCATGGAATCTCCATCACTGGAGGTTTTTAAGAAGAGATTGGACAAACACCTGTCAGGGATGGTGTAGGTTTACTTGATCCTGCTTCAGAACAGGGGACTGGACTTGATGACTTCTCAAGGTCCCTTCCAGCCCTACATTTTTATGATTCTGTAATACGATAGTGCAAACCACTGAAAAATACATAAAGCCAAATGTTACTGTCCTTGATCAGAAAAACTTCCCATTGATTAAAGTAGAATCCTGACTAAGAACTGCATAATTTCTCCAATAGAAAATGGGAGACACACATTCTGTTCCTGGGAAGTTAATGTACAGTGCTTAGAGTTAGGGAAGAGAGAGTTTAGATGGGGAAATATCCCTCCCTCCCCCTGTACTTCCGCCCTCAACACACACTAATAAGTAACTGACTGCCATCTCCTTTGTAATTTGATTTGGTTTCATCAAATATCTCAAAAGCATCTGGTTATCTGTATTACATGCTGGGTCCTGATCTATTAAACCATCATGGCAGCTACTGTTTTTAATTCCAATGGACAAAACTAGTATTCCACTGACACCTACCTCCTCCAGTAGGCCATAACCCTGAACAAAAATAAACAAACCCACCAGCTTGAGAGAGAGAATCCTTTACAGAATCTGCAGTACAAAAGTGTATGTTGTTAAACATTTTGGGTTTACATATAGAGCAGCATCAAGCAGCATCAATCACATTCCTAAGTGATTTTTCTGCAATCAGAATTTCATTCATTACCCAATTTTCATGCAACTCCCCTGGCATTTGAAATATGTTTCAAGGTAGGCTCCCCAAGGGCTTTTCCCCTACTATAATAACTGATCTGCAGTGTCCAAAGACAGATCTAAATATCTTTGGCACAAATTACTTCAGGCTCGCAGAGCATGATTCTCTGTCATCTTCATCACATTTCACACCTACAGAACTGATAACAGATTAATATCTGGGCTGCAAATATTTCATCAGCATCTCTGGCTAAGGCACCTTACATTATTTTATTCAAAGACACCAATAAAGGAAGGGGGGAGGCAAAAAGAAATTTATTTGTAGTCTAAGAGGAAAGGGAGGAAAAAACGAGGGGGGGAGGAATAAAATAAAAAAATAAATCGTTTCTTTTGAGAAAGGCAACAAAGCTGGTCTTGGCAAACTTCTCTGCTCCGATTATGTATACACTTTTATTCAATCATTGTATCGCTCTATGTCTGACACTTGGTCAATAGTGCAATCTACCACTGATCAGAATAAAACAGCCATCCCAGAGCACCTTGGAATTTCATTAGTTTCTTTTCAATGTAGTCTTTATAACTAGATATTTATTTGGAAACAAATTTAAAGCTCAATTCTGTGCCTTTTCAAGCGAAAAGTCAAGGACTTTGAGCACTGCTGTAAACAATTTTTTCCAGGTGGAAAAAACTACTGTTAATTTTTTTAAGGTAGTAGTGTTATCAATTCTAGCGCTGGACCGAAGCCTCAGAATTCAGATCTGGTTCTGGTGTGTCCCAGTGTTAGGAGGGATTTGGATATCTGGCTTTGGTCTGGATGCATCCTTAATCAATGAATAACCTACATTCATTTTTACATTGATATGGGAGAAGAAATAACCCCCAAAGTTAAGCTTATAAGAAAAGCTTGCAAAGTAGAATATTCAAAAGCACCTAAATGACCTAGGAGCCTAAGTCCCATTTTCAGAAGTGACGTAGGCACTTGGGAACCTGTCTCATTGACAGTCCATGGGTCTTAAGGCTCCTAGTTTAAGCACCGCAACACTGAGCAGAACAACGCCTAAATACTGCTATAAACCTGGGCCTAAGTTATTTTAGAAAATGCAATCTAAGTGCTTTTGAAAACTTTAGTTCTACTCTACTATTGATGTATTAATGTTATCAGGAGTTCCGTTATGTGTGTATATAGATATGACATGTACAACATAGTTCTATTCTTTAGATAGTAATTGTTTTCTTTTAAAAATTCTGTCACTATACTAGGGGCAGAAATTAGTGTTGCAATTTTTAAATGTAATGCTGAGGCATTATCCTAACTCACTCCTGTTGAAGTTAATGATGAGTTAGGCCAAAACTGGGTATTTTTGAAGATGCCACCCTAGACTTACTGGAAAGTTATTGCTAGGATCATGCTGCTTTTCTGGTTAGAAAATTTGTACCAAATTTGCATTTTTCTAATCTTCTGGTATTTACCCCAGAATTGTTTCTTATAGTGGTATTATATATGCAAAGTATTATTAATAATTTAAATATAATGGCTATGACTAAGGACTGCATTCCTAGACATTTTCCTCTGTAACTTGTTTTTATTTTCATTTTCTTCTCTCTCACATGTGCAGATCGTTATGGTAATTCTGAATACATCATTTCACATTCTCATATTTCTGCCTCCCCCCTTTCTTGGAACTCTTTTAACTCCACCTCTACCCTCTGCTATCCGGTGCTCTCAGCAGGATATGTGATGAGTCCACTCCCCTTGACATGATCACTGATGTCAGCTAATAGATTTGTAACCTTTCTCAAAAGAAAGTGAAGGCAGTAGTGTATGAAAGTGTCCAGAGACAGTGTGGTCCAGTGAGACTGAGTGACCCTACTCCCTGACCTGCATTCAAAGGGGGGGTTTCATAGATGGCATGTTTATTCCCTCACCTGAGTCTAAATCCAAAGGAAATATGATTTCTTCCTAGCCAAAGGCTGGGCCAGTCCCACCGATCTCTCCTTGGTCCAGCCTCCCATTCTGTCCAGAGAGCCATACTGGGGGATGCCATCAACTCAGCCTACTACCCTGCCATGGAAGCTAAGTTTGAGGACTAGGTCAAAAGGAAACCCTAAAACAAGAACCATCTAGCATCTTCTAGCTCCATGAGAGTAATCATCTTTTCTCCCCAACAAAACACTTTTCTGCAAAATACAATAGCTCACTTTGTACCTTTTGGTTTTCTTCTTTTCCCTTTCCTATTCTCACCCTTCCCTTTTCTTCTATCTCGTCATTTCTTTAGTTTCACTTTTTGTGGCATCACTTTTCTCTCACACTAATTTCCTTGGTTATATAGTGTTTCTCCCCCCACCGTCTATAAAACACACTCTAACTACTTTTCCCCATACATGTATCTCTTTCCCTATAACCTCCAGTGTTTCCTCTCCTGTTTATCTCAACCTGTCTCCCATTTTTACACTCCCCACCACTGTTTCTTCTCCCCATTTTACTCCTTTTTACAGGTCCTGTTCTTCCACTCTTTTGGTTCAGCCTCCTCCAGTAAAAAAATGGACCTTCCATAACTGTTTTCCTCTGTACAATTTTAGTGTCATAGATTGGTTCTGTCAGACACTCTTTTTAATCTTTTTTTGGTTTCCCTCTCTTTTGCTCCTTTTCTTCACTCTTATTCTTGCTGTCCTTCCTAGGTCTCAGTCCCCTCCTACAGCAAGTCTTCCTTCAGTACCTGTAGCCATTCTTCCAGCCCTTGTTTCATGCTAGCTTTCCTCCTACCAGGTTTCTTCATTGTTGCTCCGAGCTCTTGCCTCCCTCTCTTTCTGCTTGGTTACTGGAAGCCCTGTCTTGCACTCGTGCTACAAAAGGCCAGCTTCAAAACCACAGGTATGCTCCAGCCACCTCTATGGACAATCTCTCCAACATAGCTGTAGGACACCTCCACACAGCCTGTTGTCATGTGAAAACTGCATTGAGGCTGACAGCCTGCAGGACTAAAGGACGAAGGATTAAAATCTAGATGCCAAGGAGGAAGGCGGGTGAGGGTGGTGAAATCACAGGCCTGGTAGTATATGGGAGAAGGTGGGCCCTGTGCTTTTGTCACATTGCCTTTTAATAAACAGTATTCCTGGTGGAAAAGAACAGAGCAGGACCACCATGTACCATCCCAATTTGAACACTTGTGTTTTATGCTACCACAGTTCAGTCAGCTAGTATGTTAGTGAGACATCAGGTAAAAATCAGAGGTGGGTCTTACCTAACTCTTCAAATCAAGCCAGTCCCAAACCTTGCAAAATGTTAGGCTATGTGCAAGCTCAGGTTGCCTTTCTTTATAACAAATGGAATGGAGGGTATGTGCCCATCAGCTATAATATAGTCTCAAGCAAGCTCGTTGTGTTACATACAAAATGAAATTACAGTGCATCTTTTGTCCTTGCAAGCAGGTGCAGCTGTTAAGCAGAACATTTTTTTAAATAAAGATTTGAATTCAACAAATATAGTATGTCCTTGGGGTGCAAAGAAAAATCTATGTAAATGCAAAAAGAAAAAAACCCCAAAAAACAAAGTTTCCTTTGCCATACAAAGGGCTGAGGTATTTAATAATTCAATTATATCTTGCTCAAAAAATTAACTTTTATACAAAATCTGGAAGTCATTCATCTAAGTGATGTTGTAGTTAACTCCATGAAGATTAGATTGTTTTCAAACATGTTTTTAACCCCCTCATGGTGATGGGGAGGGAGGATATGTTTTTAAGTGCATCAACTTGATTAAGAAAGACAAGGCCAGCCCTCTGTTTTTAGCTATTCTTGGGCAAAAAGCGACATGTAGAGGTTTGGGCTCAACCCACATAGCACATCTGTGGAGGGAAGGGTTTGACGTCTTGGATGTATCTGGTTAGCAATCATAGAATCATAGAATATCAGGGTTGGAAGGGCCCTCAGGAAATCATCTAGTCCAACCCCCTGCTCAAAGCAGGACCGAGCCCCAGTTAAATCATCCCAGCCAGGGTTTTGTCAAGCCTGACCTTAAAAACTTCTAAGGAAGGAGATTCCATCACCTCCCTAGGTAACGCACTCCAGTGTTTCACCACCCTCCTAGTGAAAAAGTTTTTCCTAATATCCAAACTAAACCTCCCCCACTGCAACTTGAGATCATTACTCCTTGTTCTGTCATCTGCTACCACTGAGAACAGTCTAGAGCCATCCTCTTTGGAACCCCCTTTCAGGTAGTTGAAAACAGCTATCAAATCCCCCCTCATTCTTCTCTTCCATAGACTAAACATCCCCAGTTCCCTCAGCCTCTCCTCATATCTCATGTGTTCCAGTCCCCTAATCATTTTTGTTGCCCTCCACTGGACTCTTTCCAATTTTTCCACATCCTTCTTGTAGTGTGGGGCCCCAAACTGGACACAGTACTCCAGAATAGAGGGGAACGATCACGTCCCTCGATCTGCTGGCAATGCCCCTACTTATACATCCCAAAATGCCATTGGCCTTCTTGGCAACAAGGGCACACTGTTGACTCATATGCAGCTTCTCATCCACTGTAACCCCTAGGTCCTTTTCTGCAGAACTGCTGCCTAGCCATTCGGTCCCTAGTCTGTAGCGGTGCATTGGATTCTTCCATCCTAAGTGCAGGACTCTGCACTTGTCCTTGTTGAACCTCATCAGATTTCTTTTGGCCCAATCCTCCAATTTGTCTAGATCCCTCTGTTTCGTATCCCTATCCTCCATTGTATCTACCACTCCTCCCAGTTTAGTGTCATCTGCAAACTTGCTGAGGGTGCAATCCACACCATCTTCCAGATCATTTATGAAGATATTGAACAAAACCAGCCCCAGGACCGACCCAATGGTTTTCATGATACTCTGATGGAAAAGTCCTATAGAATTTAATGGAGAATGTGCTTTCTATAGAATGTTTAAACACACCTGTCAAATTTAATAGAGAACTATATCCCTGGCACAGAATTATATAGGGAGGTTCAACAAAGCTACAGAAGGTTCTTTCTGTGTTAAGTTCAATAGTTGGCAGACCCCTATTTAACTTTCATTTAACCCTCTCAGTCTTATCCAGATTATCTTGTGCAGGATCTTTCCAATGGCAGAAGATTTTTCTGAGCTAAAAGGATGAGGGGAAGAAGGAAGGGTCAGCAACTGGGACAAGAGATGTGGTCCTGCAGTTGTGGTTTGTGGTCTCAGTGGGCAAGAGAGAAAAGGTGCATGCTGGGGAGGTAACATGCTAGGCACCCAAAGAACTCAGTTTTATAAAGTTGCACATTTGATACAGGCTTAGGATCTACCCTGCTGTAAGGCCGCTCCTTAAGCAACAGAACCGTCATTTTGAAAGGCAGCAGGCCAAACAGAGTTGGACTTGATGCTAACTCTGTAGCAATTGTAGATCAGTGAGTAGGTGGTGTGAAGCTTGATGATCTCAGTCCATGCCTCTGAGCTTTCCTTTGAATGAATGGAAAACAAAACATTTGAAATCATTGGTTTGCACCTGAATCAATTAGCCAAGGTTTGTTAAAATATGGACATAGCCCTGATTTAGAGTTTATAAAGAAACCGGAGTGTTTGCATGATTGGGAGCTTCTTAATAAGGGGTTTACACAGCTCTGCTTGAGAGTAGCTTCCTATTCTAATCTGGTTAATAGGTTTGTTTCATTATATTACATTTGCATTAGACAGTTTTCAGGTAGATCATTGTACAGCAAAACACATGGCTTGAGATGCACAATCCCCATATGTATTTAATGAGGATAATTTAATGCCTTTCTTAAGCTAAAGGACAAACTGATTACTCCGTTGGCCACCCAGAGTACATCTCATAAAGCAATGGATGAGGAGAGTGTATCTTTTTGCTTCACTGCTTATTCTGGAAGTGACGGATGTGTTTTCTTTCGACTGTGAATAGCACAGGCTGCTTCCTCAGCAAGAGTCCTTAAGTTTTCCTATTAGCCTGGGTTTATTTTTCTTGCTTGATTTCCCCACCCTCATGCAGTCTGAGCGGAAGATATCTATAGCAGTCAGTTACTGCAGCTTGGCTGTGTTGCTTTCTCTGATACTGATGAGACTGTGATGTGATGCATTTTCTGTTGGGGGAAGTTTACGGGTACATTTTCCTGCTTGACAGGAACAGTGAACTGTGAGGATATCCTGGGGAGATACTTTCCCATATGGTTCCTGACTTTTTGACTATGGCATTTTCCCATTTCTGCTAATGGAATTACCCTGTCAAAAAAGCTTCTAAACAGGTGAAGTGTAATGTACTGAATTTCAAATAAATCATGGCTTTTTAACAAGATTATGCAAGGTCCTCTAAGGTTTGACCTTGGAAGTATAAAATACAGCCTCTTTATTATAACAGTCATGCCAGTTGATCACTATGGTCCATGGTTTTAAATGTATGGTGGCCAGGCATTCTTAGTGGGAAGTACTGGACAATTTATTCCCTCTGTTCAGTCATCAGCGCATCACAAAAAGTTCACCAGGTTTTTTCCTGAGGGGGTGAGGGTTAGTATAATGGAGAATATGTCGCTTTCTTGGGAAAAGCATTTGTTTGTTTACTCCCAATGGGCTGTGTTTTTAATTTTTGTAACTCTCCTTAGAGCTGGAAGGATGGTCTTGCAGTTAAAGCACTGAACTGGACTTCAGGAAGCCTAGGTTCAAGCCCAGACTTCCTGTGTGACCTTGGACCAGTGACTTGATCCCCTTGGGCCTTATCCCTCTTAATAAAAGGAGGATTATATTTCCCTGTCTCACAAGGGTATTATGAGGATAAATTAATATTTCTGAGGTGCTAAAATATGATGATGGGGGACATACAACTAAACAAATAGAACAGAACTTGTTAGGTAAGTACAATTAAATAAAAAAATAAAATGTGGCCAGATAATTGTTTTAATAATGGAGCTTTACAAAAGCTTGTACTCTCTCTCTCTCTCTCAAGTTGCTATCTAGGACAGGATTAAGAGTCCAAGGTAGGTGATTACATTTCTAATACTATGCGGTGGGAGTAGTAATAGAAGGACACCAATTAGTCAGCAGTAACACTATTATCAAGGGGATAATATTTGAGCCACATGACTTTTGTCTTAATTGCAACGTATATTCAAATGGAAAATAATCTGTCAGGAAAAGTCTCCTTAAAGTGATAGCTATTGGACCGAAGAATAGTTCTTCAGGGACAGTGGTAAAAGTTCCATCATGCATAAGAGTTCATACAGGACAAACACTGACATGGGGAGGGGTTAAAAAAATGTAACCCTGATCAGAAGTTTGTAAAGGGCCTTTCTCTTTATAAGGAGCTAAAATCCCAGCTCCAAATACCCCTAACATTTGGAATGTTTTAAATCAAGATGTAGATTTGGCAGCTTCATTCTCTCTCTACTTCATAGAGATTAATTTTTATACTGGGTGCTTTAAGTTGTTTTCTCTCATTCAGGCTAGAGGGCTTCCCATCACATTACGGTCAATTGGTTTAAAATGTGCTAGAAGTAGGAAAAATCTGATCTTTTCCCCCACGCTGGTAGGGCTTTCAAACTATTATACCTCCTTAGAGCCAAGAGTAGAGATTCTATAAAGAAATGAATTATTAATGTTTGATTTTCACAGCAACAGAATTTCTTTACCCAAAGAGTAGCATTTCTTCCATGTTTTCAGACGTTCTCTCAATATAAAATCCTGACCCCTTGGTAAGGTGTCCTCTTTTGAATCACAGATTTGCTGACTTTCATAAACACACTGCCTTTACTTTTAATCAGCACACAAGTTCAGTTTGGGAGCATGGTGGTCAGATTAAAATCAGAACTACATCTAATTGAACATTGGAAAATAAAATAAAGCCAAATAACTAGTATGTAGAGACTGTGGCTTCCTGGTGAATATAGATGGAGCCTTATTTAATTTTTATTTTAAAGATTCCACCTGCTCCTTTTTGCACAAATCTCCACTGTTTATTACAGAATAGTTGTCCAGGGTGGTAGAGCGTTTCTGTGGACCCACTTGGTTAGCTGGTGTTAGAAATCACAAGGAAGTGCTGATGGATTCCCACTGACTCATTATAGTCCATGGCACCCGGTGACCTCATCCTGGATATGACAGGCGGGAGTGGCTGTCTGGGCTGAACAGTCCTCATGGAAGAACTCTACAACCATCAAGCCTAGGAAGAAGGATTGGGCTAGACTTTGTTACATTGTTTCCCGGTAAAATGAAGCCAATTACCCATAAGGGGGAGTCTTGGCCCTATGCAGTATGTGTGGACTTCAGTTTGGAGCAGGGTAAGAAAGCCACTTACTCACCCTTAACTGAGACTTAGATAACTGTAGTAACAACGTCTCCACATCGAGAAATAACTTATATGGCACTCACTGCAGTAGTACCTAAGCACTGCAGTCTCTTTCAATGTGTTTGTCTTCACACCACGCTGGGAGGTAGGGATATACTATTACCTTTGTCTGACAGATGGAGAACTGAGACAGAGAGAAAATGACTAGGTCAACTTCCCACAGGGAACCTGTAGTGGAGCAGGGAATTGACTGCATGTCTTTCCTCTGTATTTCAGGCTAGCACACTAACCATTGACCATCCTTTCTGTAATGGGTTGAAATGCAGGATGTAGATTTAGATTCTTAAAAAAAAATATAGCTGACAAGTCATTGTTTAGATCCACTCCCAGAATAGGTTAAGGTTCAGAGATGAAGGCCAACTCAGGGCTCGAGTCCAGGTTCAATGGTGCTGCATTCTTGTGAGCGTTTCTTGTGAGCTTGTATATTACTCTTTACACAACAAACAGAATATGAAGGAACCACATGTGCATGGAAGGGTCCAAATTATCTATATTTAGTAAATATACATGGCATGCAAGGCCTAGCTATGTCTACATTGCTGTTCTGGTTGGTTTCTGGTGGCTTCAAAAATACAGTACACCGTGAAACCTACTCTAGAGGGTTCACAAACTATTTAAAAGTTTACTACCCTATTTCTATCTATACACATCTCCCCTATACTGTAAAAGGACACTGAAAAAGTTATAAATGCGTTACTATAATTAAATATACAACAGGCTACAATTTAAGGCTGAGAAATGACTTTTCTCTGGATGAAGCCTCATAGGCAACACAACCATGTCTGTCCATTCTGGTATAGCGTTAGCTGTATCAGCAATGTCTCAGGGTAGGATCACGTGTAGTAAAAACAGGGACATGAGAGTCACTGGTCTTATCACAAGTCACTGTATGCAGCTGTATTGTAGTGTGTGTATGCCAACCACCTTGACATACACACACACACACTATCAATCCCAGGCCACCACATACAACTCCAGCTGGCAAGGACTTTCTTTTTTACAATTCTCAAATAATTCTTGGAGTATGCATTACCTGAACTTCGTAACCATTCTGATGTCACATATTAGGCAGGCTTAGTATACACTTAGCTGTTGTTTTTGAGCAAATGTGGAAAAAGTCGTTTATGTGCATTAGTTTATCTAGTTATTGTAATGGCATACATTTGAGCCAGCAGTGGATCAATTTCTGTTTTGCTTTCCCCCATGTCATTTGTTACCGGTAAGGAATCAATTTGTGCCTTATAGATAATATTGACTGTCTCTGGTCCCATTTCAGGATCCTTACCTGCCACTTTCAGTGGCAAGCAAGAGAAGCAATCTACGTTCATATGTTGGTTGGTACTTGTACTCCAGGTGCAACCCAATTTCTTGCAGCTTCTACAGAGTGTTTTTTCTTGATCAAGCAATGCTTCTTGCACAGCAGAACAACAGTCTGAGTGTTGTCCAGACTCTGCTTTCTGTTTGACCCCTAGTATATTTGTTGTACAGATTACATGATGTTTCAGTTCCCTGGCAACTTTAGTAATTGTCTTCATAGATAATGATCTATCTAATATGCATTTTAGGGTCAAATCAGCCTCTGTCAATAGCCTTTTTTGGATTCTTCATTTTTACATACCACACACTGTCTGGCCTAAATGCATCATTTAAACTCTGTCCAAACGGGTAATTCTCTGTTAATTTCTTTGATTCAGCCATGTATGCAGATTTTTTTTCTGAGTCTATAAAACTGCAAGGGCTCTGCCCCCACTGTTGGTGTCGGGGATAGGTGATTTTGTAGAATTTCCTCGGTCTCAACAGATGTTTTGTCTGGAGGTTTAACTAGAGTGGGTAGCGTATGCAGCAGGGTTTTTGCTCCCATTATATTAAGTGAAATCATCATCTTTGTGATTACGTATACCATTATCTATTTGATTGAATATATATATTTTCAATCTTTCTGTATAGGTGGGCCAGTTCTCTCCTGACCTAGCAAACAAGACCTCCTCAAATAGCCAGACATTTGAATTCCCCTTCTTCCCCTAAATAAACAGTTTACTCACAGGCTGATGTTTCAGGCTGTAATTTTAATTTCAGTTTCACTAAGCCTATGCAGGCACTTTTATTTCAACGTATTCCTGCATTAGGATCCCCTCCTCTGGGACAAGTATTGTCTTCTACTTGTCACTCAACAAACATAGTAAGGAACAGCAAGAACATGGTGGTGCCCAAAGAACTGTTCAATATACACAGCATGCAAGGCCTAGCTATACATATACTGCTACTCTGGCAGCTTTTGGGGACTTCCAAAGTACAAAACACGGAGCACAGCTGAATGGGCCATGCATGACTTAAATAGATACTAGCCTGTTCCTACACAAAACACAGAATAGGCTCAGATCCAAGTGGGATCCCCGGCAGCCTGGGGGAAATACAGGAAGGGTCCAAATGTAGTTTAGGTTGACATTATAATGTAGACTTCATAGCTCTCATTTATAGAATTAGCCCTCCCACTACCAAACCACCCACACACTTCTGTGCACACATTCTATTGCAACTAACCTCACCTAATCATGCTTCTTTATTTTGTGCGTCGGGTGGGGTAGCGGAGGATTTAGCCTACAGCAAACAACATCCGAACACACTGAATAAAGATGTTCAGACATAGCACCAGATCCCGTTTCATGATACACTGGGACAGCTTTGAGATAACTGAAATATATTCAACTGCTTATGAAATCACTTAAACTGACTGAGCAATGGCTGTGGGGGAATATGATAGTCTACAATAGTTCTTTTGGGGGGTTAACAGACCACAGATTAAGAGAAAGCATTTATGGTACTACAGGAGGGTAGAACTAGGAGTAATGGAATAGAACATCGAGGAAAAATTCCTGATTGTTACATCCTTTTGGCTGTGGGACAAGTTTTCCAAGAGAAGTAAGGTGGTAGGGTCATCCCTGGAAGAATAAATTGGACTAGAGAAACCAGAGAATATGCTCCAGGTTTCATACTAATACAGGAAGTGTGATGGACTAAAGGACCTAACAAGTCTTGTCATCTCTCATTTTTATTACTTATAACTACACAGCCATAATTATAAAGATGGACTTTTTAAAAAAATGCTTAGAACTAGTTACTCTTCCTTTTTCCTTTAAATTTTTATTAATAACAAAAACACACAACACAAAGGAAAGATATGAGTCAGTGAGAACATATTTCATAGAACCCAATATTATGGTACATACTAAGAATTTAAAGCTTTTTATATATAAACAAACTAATCTTCTACAGAAGGCAAGGATGCTCTGTATGTAGCAGGATGACCAACCCGGGGAAAGGTGGGTCTGCTGTACAAACAAAAATAGATGGGGAAAAGCTGTGCAACACAGAGCTCATGTAAAGGAGTTTTTTGCCTCTTGCACCCCATAATGCTCGATCCCTGAGTCTGTCTGCCTCCTATCTGTGTGGTTTCACAGGCTGAGAATTACAACCATAGGACTGAAGTATAACCCTTGCATGCAATCGCAGCATGGAAAGGGGAAGAAATAAAGACCGGTGTAGCATGCTTTTTTGTTTAAATAAAATTAAAAATAATGAGCAGCTGAGCATGGAGGGGATGGGGTGCTCTTCCCCCTGGTACACTGGGGAATGGTGGCTGAGGGTGGTTCCTATACCCAAACAGGGGGATCAGGGTTGAGTAATCTTTAAACACACAGGCCAAGATTTTAAAAAATGACTAGTGATTTCTGGCTGCTTAAGTTGAGTCACCTTCATAGATTCATAGATTTTAAGGACGTAAGAGACTATTAGCTCCAGTCTGGCATCGTGGAAAAACACAGGTCATTGAATCAATCCTCGATAATGAGCCCAATAACTTTTTTGACTAATGCCTATCTTGTAGAAAGATATTCAGTCTTGATACGAAGACTCAAAAAGATGGAGAATCCACCCCTTCCATTGGTAGGGTCCAGACTGGCAGAGAGTAGGCACTTAGCTTTTCCTGGAGGAAAAAAACCAAAAGAAGTATTTTAAAGACATCTCAGGTTCGCTACCCAAAATCACTAGTCACTTGAAAATCTTGGCCACAAGATTCTTATGTGGCAGTGTTTCTAAACACACATACTTAAGTGGCTTTGCACTTTTGACACTAACTGAACTTACTATATCAGTATAGTTGCTATGATCTTTAGTGCATCCATCAGTTACTTCGGTATGTGACGTGTGTATCTAAATCAGTCTAGCCACTCAATCAGCTGGGGAAGTTGTGGTCTTTTCTGGAAGCTAACCAGGGCAAGTACAATTGCCAAGAAAAACACCCGAATTAACACATTTTATTGAGGAAAATATTTCTTTAAAATTGATTTAAAAGAGAGAGGAAAATAAAACACACCTTTCAAATGAGCTATGGAATCTGCTAATAAGAAAAGGGCCAATTTCATCTCTGCTGTCCGACAACTGAATTCATTGGTGTTACACCAGTGATGAATTTGGCTCCATGTAGTGAAGGCACGACAGTAGCGATAGTCACTCTATATTTAGCTTGCATATATACTTAAGTCTGGCAAACGTATTTTGTGGGCACCTGTTTGACGCAGAGATGTATGGTGAATGCCAACATTTGGTCTTGGTATTTGAAAACAATTTGTTAATTGTCAAAAAAAAGTAAATTGCTAACATCTTTATTTACTCTATGAGACAATGTGTCACTACTGGAACCTGTTCAAAATGGACGGCCATTTATTAGTTCCATAACTAAACACTGCAAGGATTTTAAACTACAGGCTTTTCAAATTTGTGGGGTTTTTTTCCAGTTTTAGTTTGTATTCTAAACTTTTGAGTAGACACTTAATTTTGTCAAGGGGTTACATAGTTTGCTTTTTATTAAACACTACATAGTTGAAGTCAGGGAGAGATTTAGCAGCTTAGGGATTGCAGGATAAATCCCTATTGCTCAGTCTTCTGTGATTTACCTCCCCCTCCCCACCTTCACTACTGTAATGTTAGTTTTTCTTCCCCTACAGTTACCTTTTTAATCTATCATGACATAATAGTTTTGTAAGATCCAAATTAAGGGTC
>NC_135572.1:245465130-245512630 GCF_965152235.1 Eretmochelys imbricata | reverse complement strand
TGAACCTCATCAGATTTCTTTTGGCCCAATCCTCCAATTTGTGTAGGTCATTCTGGACCCTATCCCAAACCTCCAGCATATCTACCTCTTCCACCAGCTTAATGTCATCTGCAAACTTGCTGAGGGTGCAATCCTTCCCATCATCCAGATCATTAATGAAGATGTTGAACAAAACCACTGGCCCCAGGACCAACCCCTGGGGCACTCTGCTTGATACTGGCTGCCAACTAGACATCGGGCCGTCAATCACTACCTGTTGAGCCTGATGAGCTAGCCAGCTTTCTATCCACCTTATAGTGCATTCATCCAATCCATACTTTTTCAACTTGCTGGCAAGCATACTGTGTGAGACCGTACCAAAAGCTTTGCTAAAGTCAAGGTATATCATGCTTACTGCTTTCCCCATATCCACAGAGCCAGTTATCTCATCATAGAAGGCAATCAGGTTGGTCAGGCATGGCTTGCCCTTTGTGAATCCATGTCCTGTCCTCCACGTGCTTCAAAATGGATTCCTTGAGGACCTGCTCCATGATTTTTCTGGACACAGAAGTGAGGCTGACCAGTGTGTAGTTCCCTGGACTCTCCTCCTTCCCTTTTTAAAAGATGGGCACTATACTTGCCTTTTTCCAATCACCTGGGACCTTCCACAATCGCCACGAGTTTTCAAAGATAATTGCCAATGGCTCTGCAATCACATCAACCAACTCCCTCAGTACCCTTGGATGCATTGCATCTGGACCCATGGACTTGTGCATATCCAGCTTTTCTAAATAGTCCTTAACCAGTTCTTTCACCAATGTGGGCTGATGACCTCCACCCAATACTGTGCTGCCCAGTGTAGCAGTCTGGGAGCTGACTTTTTCTGTGAAAAGGGAGGCAAAAAAAAGCATGGAGTACTTCAGCTTTTTACACAGCATCTGTCATTAGGTTGCCTCCCCCATTCAGTAAGGTCCCACACTTTCCCTGACCTACTTCTTGTTACCCTTCACATCCCTTGCTAGCTCCAACTCCAGTTGTGCTTTGGCCTTTCTAATTACACCCCTGGATGCTCGAGCAATATTTTTATGCTCCTCCTTAGTCATCTGTCTAAGTTGCCTCTTCTTATAAGCTTCCTTTTTGTGTTTAAACTCCCCAAAGATTTCTCTATTCTGCACATCGGGATGGTTTCTGTACCCTCAATAAGGCTTCTTTAAAATACAGCCAGCTTTCCTGGACTCCTTTCCCGCTCATATTAGCCTCCCAGGGGATCCTGCCCATCAGTTCCCTGAGGGAGTCAAAGTCTGCTTTTCTGAAGTCCAGGGTCCATATTCTGCTGCTTTTGTTTCTTCCTTGTGTCATGATCCTGAACTCAACCCTCTCATGGTCACTGCTGCCCAGGTTGCCATCCTCTTCTACTTCCCCTACCAATTCTTCCCTGTTTGTGAGCTGCAGGTCAAGAGGAGCACAACCCCTAGTTGGTTCCTTCAGCACTTGCACCAGGAAGTTGTCCCCAACACTCTCCAAAAACTTCCTTGTTTGTCTGTGCACTGCTGTATTGCTCTCCCAGCATATGTCAGGGTGATTGAAGTCCCCCATGAGAACCAGGGCCTGTGATCTGGAAACTTGTTAGTTATCTGAAGAAAGCATTGTCTACCTCATCCTTCTAGTCTGGTGGTCTATAGCAGATGCCCATCATGACATGACCCTTGTGGCTCTCACCTCTAAACTTAACCCAAAGACTCTCAACAGGCTTTTCTTTTCATCCTGGAGCTCTGAGCAATCATACTGCTCTCTTACATACAGTGCAACTCCTCCACCTTTTCTCCCCTGCCTGTCCTTCCTGAACAGTTTATACCTGTCCATGACAGTGCTCCAGTCATGTGAGTTACCCCACCAAGTCTCTGTTATTCCAATCACATCATAGTTCTTTGACTGTGCCAGGACTTAGAATTCTTCCTGCTTGTTTCCCAGGCTTCTTGCGTTCATGTACAGGCACCTAAGATAACTAGCCGATTGTATGTTGGCATGGTCCATAGCAGTGGAGGGCAACCTGTGGCCTGTCAGGATAATTCACTGGTGGGCCATTAGACAGGTTTTTTACATTTGCACTACATCCCACAGCTCCCATTGGCCGGGAATGGCAAACCGCAGCCACTGGGAGCTGTGGGCAGCCGTGCAAATGTAAAGAAACTAGCGGCCTGCCAGGGGATTACCCTGACAAGCCAAAGGTTGCCCACCACTGGTCCATAGTATTGAGCTATAGGATGCTCACTTAAAATTACATTCATGTATTTATTTGTCCTCTATGCAGTTGCATATTTTTACATATCAAGCTGGGTGTTGCTGTTAATCAATAGGTCTGCATGGCTGATTGTCAGAAAATAATACAATAATGCAGTAGCACACAAGTGAGGTTTGGCCAACAACTTACATGTCAATAGAGTCAATGTTGCATCATGGAGTCACCTATTAATTTGTTAGACTAGTATTTCCTCATATGGCCATTCTGCTGATGGAACTATTTAGACACTGAATAGCAACAAAAGGCAGACCTCTAATGGCACATTTCACATGACACCACGAAGTAGTAACCCAGCACAGTCAGCTCATACTCATCCTTCCAAGTCCAAATGCTGCCACTTGTGCTTCCAAATCTTTTACTGATTGTGCTAATGCATAGTCTCTGGTGATGGCAACATATTCTAATTCTTTACTTGCTAAGCAGGTGTAAAAATCAATTTCAGTGCAGAGAGACGGAACTACTGTTGCAGACGGACACTAGATGCTATCAGTTGCTCTGTTACTGGAGTCTTAGAGATAAGGAGGTAGCTAGGCCACAAGATCTCACAATTGGGAGCAAGATCAGTTCTAGATACTTGTAGGGGACACTCAAGCATAATTAGAAAAGAGGGGCTTTTCATGCAGTGGTTCCTATAAATGTGTGTTCTAGAAAATATAAATCAATGCATCAGATGTTGAACATAAAAAAAGGCTTAAAGCAACAAGGAAATTGCTGTGATGGTAGAATTAGAGACACTATAAACAAACAATGTTATCAAGCAGAGCTGGTTGAAAGATGACAATTGTTTTTTGTAGGATTTTTTTTTTTCAAACCTGTCTGCAACGTTGTTTGGTATTTTATCCTCTTCCCCTATCCTTTTCCAGTGACAAAATGGAAAAAGGGGTGACAGCATTTTTTTTTAAAAAAAGGGGGAGAAATGTATATTTTTTTATTTGAAAACTTGAACAATTTCAAATTATACAGTTTTTTCCATGAAAAATTTCAGATAGGAAAAAAAAGTTGGAAAAAATGGTCTCCAGTAGAAAACAATCAATTGGCTCTACCACTTTGAAAACTGCTTGTAGATGGCTTTTTGTGAGCCCACCCCCTTTTGTAATAAATATTTTTTAAATCCAGAGAAAGGAGGAGAGCAGCAGGAGGAAGCTATACGCTATAATCTCTGTTTCTGTCAGAGAAAAGATCTGAGCAGGGGATATAGCTGTAGCTTCCCAGAAAGTGTTAGTTGTTTCTGAGCAGATTCAGTTGCAGCTTAAAGCTGGTGTGGAAGCCAAAAATAAAGACAAAGAAATGGCTGCTGGGTTGGAGATATGAGGCAGTGCCCCCTAATGGGAAGGGAAGGAGAAAACATCAGTAGGCAATGTTCTTAAAAGGGGAATATGGGAAATGGTAGCACCACCATGACCCATTGGTGAGGAGAAAAAGGGAAAGAGAATTGGGCGATTTGAGAGGAAAGATCAGTCAGCCAACCATTAGAGGACCTAGTGCTTTTTTAAGTTTTAAGTGCAGGCTTTTAAGTTTGTTGAGAAGACAGAAGCTTTTGAACATGGGCTGAGAGAAAATTCAGTTTTCATTGTAGTTCTGTTTAGACAGTTGAGGTGTTCAGGGGATATACTAAATTGTTGGACACACAAGATTAGAAATTATCTCTGAGACGGTGTGGGTGGGTATGGATTGCAATAGATAGACTTTTAGTTCTGATGCAGATCTTATAAGTTTCATTCTGTGAATGGTGATGTAGAAGTAGAGGAGGTAGTTTGACTATGAAAAATACCTTTATTTTTAAAGTTAATTAAGAGGATTTAAGTTCTTTTTAAAATGGTAGCTTGCTGATATATATGAAATTTATACTTTGGAACCCTGAACAACAGAATTGTATTCCTGCTTTGAAAGTGACTAAGGTGGTCAGAAAGCTTAAGGTTCAGGGTCTAAATACAGTAGCCCTGGATTTGACTCATTATAATGTTTTCAGATTTTTTTTTTTTTTGCAAAGTGTAAGTCTGAAATGTGGGAAAGATAACCACCCATGCCCACGTTGGAGAAGTATCTAGTTTTTATACTTATACATATGATGCAAGATGCCTTGCCTGCTAAATGCTGTGTCAAATGTGCTTGTACTTCCAACTTACTATTATTTAGGTTAACATCTTAATGCTAGATCATGTGGCTGCTTTACCCATCTCTTCTGTAGATCTAATGATGAAGTAATAACTCTAGTAGCAGATACTTCAATGCTCTGTGGAGACTGCAAACTCTCTAGATTAGAGTTCCCAACCCACCTTGCAAGAGATGATTTAAACATGTTTTCTCATTTGGATATAGGAATGAAAGTAAGAATGATGAAGTCTTCCTAAGGTCTTTACGTCTACTTACTTGTAACTTATATCATGTCTGATCTTTCACACAACAAAGATTGGGACAAAACAATGGTAAAAACTATCGGTTGGTTTTGATTAAACAGATTATTTCAGGAAGGAATTCTATTGTTGCCCTTTGCGCCTTGTAAAAGTGCAATATTGCTTCTTTATAGAATGTGCCTCTGCGCTCAGCAGTCCCCTTATGGACATGAAACATTCTACACCTTTGCTCAAAAGGAACTGATGTCAGATGTTAGTTACAGGTTTAAACTCCTTGATGCACATTACTAACTGAGCAATGGTTTGATGAGATTTGCTGCTTAAAAAGGAAAAAACCCTAAACACTCCTATTATGAAGATGAGATGCCATTATATTAAGGTTATATCAAAGCTCAGGACACAATTTCAGGCTGCTGTCTCAAAAACTAATATCTTAAATGGGCAATCTGACCAATCATCTACAATACTAGCGTGTTGTACATGCTAGAAGGCAGAGAGGCTGCTGAGGGGCTGAAAGGGGTGGAACAAGAGCTAACCAAAACACTTCATGCAGAAAGATTTCCTGCTGAAAAGTAGAGTTTTGTCAAAACCTAAACTTTCCTTGGGAAAATGTCAATTCTGATTTAAAAGTTTGGTTTCCCATGGGAAACTTAATATTAAAATGAAAGTGTAAATTCAAAATGTGAAGATTAATTCATTGATTCAAGTTGTCATTTCAGTTTACCGCTTTTAAAAAGACGAAGTCAAAATGAAAATTATAAATTGACATTTTGATTTAAAATTTTGTTTTGCTTTCTTGAAACTGAAAAAAAAAATTAAATGGATTTTAAAACAGAAGTTTTAGTTTCATGCCTATTTGAAGCTTCCTATGAGAACTGAACTATGAAAACAATTTAGAACGAAGGGTGTTTTTTCATTCAAACTTTCTTGCAAGGAAAAAACCACCTCTTTCTGACTAGCTCTACCTAGAATTGAAATTATATAGAAGTAATTTTAAGCTGAATAAAATCAATAAATGGAGATGTGATTTCACATTCCAATAGACCTTCCATGGAAGGTTGTTGGAAGCCCCGTCACATGTGTCAAGTGAACACGGGACTGGACAAACACTGGAAAAGATATTCTAGGGAACAATCCTGTATAGACAGTGGTTAGAAAAAAGATGATCAGCATAGGGGATTTCCAGCTCTAATACATAGAATACTAAGACGGTAATGTTGCTGTGTACTGTAGACAGGTTTTCCTGAGGAAAATCTAGCACATCTGAAATGGCAGAGAGATAGCCAAGTAGTCCTGTGTCTGAACATTCATTTCTAAAACATACCCATGCTCTAGACTACAGGTGGAAGATAATAATGAACTTTTCCTGGTCATGATTTTTTTCCCTTTCAATAGCCATTGTGATCGTCTCAAGACAGAAAGATTTAGATTCAAAATAGGATCCTGGAATCTACCAGGACCTAATGTGACCAGTAGAAGTAAGTGAAATTGGAGTACTTGGCTCCAAGAAGAAAGATAATGGATGCTCTTTCTTTCTATTTTGAGTTGTGTGTAACACAATCCGTGAATGGGTTGTCTGTTGGGAATGCATTGGGGACCTCTGCATTTAAAAGCATAAGCCTCTACAGCCTGACCTAAGGACAAGGTCAGTTGAGTAGGTGGTAGTAACAGATTCAAAAGTCCCAATGGACTGCCTCTCAAATTTCTTGATCGGTAGGTTTTCTAATTTCTACTAAACTATACCTACTAGTACTGTCAGATATAGGCTACATCTACACTTACAAGTGTACATGCCATGCATTATTGAGCCATAACCCCACTATTGTCCACATCTGACCCCCTAAAGCATGTGCCTGAAGGAAAGCACACGGTGAGAATGGTCCCATACCTGTACTACAGTGCTGTGTGGACAGGGACAGGTACCAGGTCCTGAGTTTCAATAGTCCTGCAGGCCCATTCCCACAATGCATTGAAGCCATTCCTGCTTGACCCTTAACTAATGTAGATCTTTTGGTCCCCTGTTGCCAGTGATAGTTGTGAACTGTGCTGATCACTTCAGAACAGATTTCCACTACACTCCAGTCAGCAGAGGTTATGTTCCCAGAGCAGCTGCCTGGTCCACTGAGCGTACTCAGGTTGTCATCAGTGTGCAGTCAGATCACACTATCCTCCATGACTTCACCTGGAGCAGCGGGAACATTCACCTGTATGGGAGATTTCAGGGAGGCTAGAACAGATGCGCACTCACCGTACTCCATCCCACTGTCAGGAACATATGAAGCACGTGAGACTCCTGTATGGGAAGGTGAAGGACTCCAACAGTCACTCTGGGAGGGACCCTCATAGATGCCCATGCCATGACAAGCAGGACCAGGAGCTCTCCAGCCCTCCTAGTACAGAGCCTAAAGTGGCTCACGACCCCCTCCTCAACCCTGCTAGCCTCATTGTATGACAGGATGCCAATGGGGCGGGGACATGGAGGCTGCTGAGATCCTGGAGGAAGTCCCAGGAGACCTGGAGAAAGCAGAGCATGTGATTTCTGCACTCTACCCAGCAGAGTTGGTTCAGTAACATCGCCCACGCCAAAAGAGTCTGAGGAGAACCCCAAGCCATGGCAAGAACCAGAATCCAAGGCAGGTAAGTTTTACAATGGCCCCCACCCCACCGTCTCTGCCAATAGCCCCTCCTGCTCCAGTGCTATAGGCCCTATGAACCAGTCTGTAACACATATAGTGGAAGCGCTAATGAAGATTAGTAGTAAACTTTCAGTGTGCCCTTGTGTCTGTGCATGTCTTGGCCAGCCTGCCAAGGATAGGACAGTTGTAGGAAAATTATAGTTGTCAAAAGATTCCTTCCCGCCCACCGCTACCCACCTTCTTTTCTGTTCCCTTATGAATGAGAGCTGCATGGAAGCTAGAAGGGAGAGGAGGGTTAGGTGTGGGCACACGTCTGGGAAGGGGGGAACCCTTTGGTTTTCCAAGGAACAGCACAACAGTCTTTTCTCCCCATTACCACTGGAAATGTTTTACACTGTTTCCAGAACGTGGTGTTTGGCCTCTCCCCATTCTAAAGCCAGGAAAAGCAGGGGTGCGGGAGATTCTGGTCTGGCGACTGCACAATGCTGTGTCCATTAGCAGTGGTGCAGACAGTGGCTTGTAGCATTCATGTTCAGGGAACAAAATGGAGTTGTGGTCTGAGACTTTCTTTCCTTGTCCCTTTCACTGCTAGTCACTGAACACGGGGGCCTGATTTCGTGACAATGCAGGGAAGGGATGCGAAGGAGGTGTGGGCACTCTCAGGGGTTTGCTCTTCCTCTTCTATGGGAACTTAGCCTGCTAACTTAGAATACAGTCAGTCAATTTCCTCTAAAATTGTTCCTGTAAGCATATTTCAGCAACATTTTGGTATAGCAGAAATTCAGGTGCTATGGCAATACAATCCTGCTTGGTCCACCTTCAGAAGTGACCAAACCTCCCCACTCAGAAATATGTAGAGGGGTGACAATTAGCAGAAACATCTCTCTGACATAGATTGCCAGTTCTCCTCCACAGAATGGGAGAGCCACCTCTTCCCCCGCACCCTTCCCGCATGATTCTAGCGCCTTGAAAACACCTATAATCTCCAAATGATGGCCAGGCTTTAACAAAGAAATTGATAACTGGGAATGTAGCATCTGGAAGGAACTTAATCCCTCCCCAACTGCCCCTTAATATAATGCAAGCATTAAAATAGTTAGAAAACATTATTTCAGCATCTTACCATTATTAGTCTCTGCTCCTTCCTGTGTGGCTGCAAACGTTGTCTGAGAACGAAGGAGAGTGTAACAGTCGCATTCCTGAAATGCTGAAAGTATCAGTATTGTGGGCTTTGGAAACTATGTTTGGGGGAATTTCTTATCTTCTTTCAAAGGAAAAAAAATAATAATAGTACCCTTGTGTTTGAGTTGGCAGCACTTTCCTCTGCCAAGGGGAAAGCCATTCCACCAGAAGGGCAGGAGCAGCAACCCAGAGACAGCATAGGTAGATGGAGGAGGACCCTGGAGGACATGCTTATTGGGACGGACAGAAAGAACCAGAAGCAGTTTGAGTTCCTCACAGCCTGATCCACCCTTGCTCTCAGGCAGAAGGCGGCGCTGATGAACCACTTCCTGGAGCATGATGAATACCACAGGGAACAGGATCAAACCCTGCTGCAGTCACTCATTCAACTAGTGGTGAATGCATTTGGGCCTTCTAGCATGACCGCAGCTCCTCTCTAGGAAGGCGCACAGCTCTCTGCTCCCAGTACTGCTCCCCCAGCTGCCACCCGGTGTGCTGCTGAGGCAAAGGATTCAACCCCCAACCTGCTGCACTCCTGGCCCAACACCTCCCTTGCCTGCCCGCATCTGAAACCCCTTCAAGGGCTTCCCCCTGGGAGGAAACCGAGTCCCAGGAACTCCCTGAAGCCCAGCATATTTCCAGCCCCAAACGCTGCACAGCATATGTCAAAGTTTGTTTTCCAGGACAGTTTTCCACAGCTGTTCACCCCTGGTCTGGGTGGGGGAAAGGGCAAAGGAGACAGGTTCACAGACGATAACATGGGTAGGTTGTTAAGGGAGCGTGACCAATTGCGTTTTCATCTTTGTTTCCTTTTTGGAAAAAAAAACTACTGTTGTGTTCCATGGATCACTTTCAATAAACCTTACTGGTCCATTTACTTGTGTGTACACCCTCCTTTTCCGCCGACTATGAGGAAGAGACTATTTTCTGCAGGTGTGGGGTAGGTCCCCAAGATTCATTGCAGATGAATTGTGTTTCTGCAGTGTTGCCTTTACACTACAAATAATCCTCTGACCCTCCCACAACTACTCCCACACCACAGTCCTGAAATGTCCTAACAGTAAAGAAAGCAGTAGAAGGGTAACCACAGCTAGGTGGGGCTCAGAAGTATTTGCTCCTCTCACCAGCAGCAGAATGGAAAACACAAGAGAAGTGTACATAACTTTTTTTTATGGCTTTGGTAATATATTCTATGTACAGTCTGTTAAAGGACACAAGATTAAATTCACATAGAAGGCATCAAACAATGAGCAGTGCTTAATAGCCCCTCTCCACCACGAAATCTTAACTGCTGTGAATCTTGGGTGTAATCATGCTAAGTAGCCCATATGTGCTGTAATCACTGCTACCAGGGAAGAGTGTAAGGAAAAGTTGCAAAGCCCCTTCCAAACCCTTAGACAACTATTTGTTTTCCTATGATCGGTCACAATGGAGTGCTCCTGATAAGGCATTGTAGCCTCTACTTAAAAACTGACTGGATAGTTCTGTGTTAAACTGTACTGTTCCTAGGTAGTGAGCTCTTCTCATAGAATATCAGGGTTGGAAGGGACCTCAGGAGGTCATCTAGTCCAACCCCCTGCTCAAAGCAGGACCGATCCCCAGTTAAATCATCCCAGCCGGGGCTTTGTCAAGCCTGACCTTAAAAACTTCTAAGGAAGGAGATTCCACCACCTCCCTAGGTAACGCATTCCAGTGTTTCACCACCCTTCTAGTGAAAAAGTTTTTCCTAATATTCAACCTAAACCTCCCCCACTGCAACTTGAGACCATTACTCCTTTTCCTGTCATCCGCTACCACTGAGAATAGTCTAGATCCATCCTCTTTGGAACCACCTTTCAGGTAGTTGAAAGCAACTATCAAATCCCCCCTCATTCTTCTCTTCTGTAGACTAAACAATCCCAGTTCCCTCAGCCTCTCCTCATAAGTCATGTGTTCCAGTCCCCTAATCATTTTTGTTGCCCTCCACTGGACTCTCTCCAATTTTTCCACATCCTTCTTGTAGTGTGGGGCCCAAAACTGGACACAGTACTCCAGATGAGGCTTCACCAGTGTCGAATAGAGGGGAATGATCACGTCCCGCGATCTGCTGGCAATGCCCCTACTTATACATCCCAAAATACCATTGGCCTTCTTGGCAACAAGGGCACACTGTTGACTCATATACAGCTTCTCGTCCACTGTAACCCCTAGGTCCTTTTCTGCCTAGCCATTCGGTCCCTAGTCTGTAGTGGTGCATTGGATTCTTCCATCCTTAGTGCAGGACTCTGCACTTGTCCTTGCTGAACTTCATCAGATTTCTTTTGGCCCAATCCTCCAATTTGTCTAGATCCCTCTGTTTCGTATCCCTACCCTCCATTGTATCTACCACTCCTCCCAGTTTAGTGTTGTCTGCAAACTTGCTGAGGGTGCAATCCACACCATCCTCCAGATCATTTATGAAGATATTGAACAAAACCAGCCCCAGGACCGACCCTTGGGGCACTCCGCTTGATACTGGCTGCCAACTAGACATGGAGCCATCGATCACTACCCTTTGAGCCCGAGAATCTAGCCAACTTTCTATTCACCTTATAGTGCATTCATCCAGCCCATACTTCTTTAACTTGCTGACAAGAATACTGTGGGAGAAAGCGTCAAAAGCTTTGCTAAAGTCAAGGAACACCACGTCCATTGCTTTCCCTTCATCCACAGACCCAGTTATCTTGTCATAGAAGGCAATTAGATTAGTCAGGCATGACTTGCCCTTGGTGAATCCATGCTGACTGTTCCTGATCACTTTCCTCTCATCTAAGTGCTTCAGAATTGATTCCTGTGGAGCAACAGTTTTTAGATCAATAGGGTGAAAGTTATCCTTTACGATTCTCTTGGGAGACTCTTAGGAGCACACAAAGAAGAAATACAGTGAGTAAAAATTTTTTGTTTTTATAAGTTACACTCACATACCCATCTACACAACTTATGAGAGCCCGAGCAATAACCACTACCGTATTTATACTTACATATCCAAAGATGATATTAGAGTCTGGTGGCTCTCTCAACAGGTGGCCATCTTTAGTGGGGTGATTCCTGCTGGGGTCTTCCCAGTGAGGTATTCCCTTGAGGTCTTCCCACCCCTCCATACAAGGGGGAACCTCTTTTATCTTGTAGTTCTGACCATGCCTAACTTCATATGCACATGCACGAGGGTTTCAACCCTCTTTTTCCTTATCTGTACTTCCACACCGCATAAATTATGGGTTGCTCTGCTTTTCATAGGCTGTTGTCTTAGTTCCCCTTTTCCTTGTTAACATTTACAACCACCTGTTTGCAGAGTAACCTGCAGTTAGAACAGAATGTTGTGATGTTACAATCAGATATCTTGAGGTCTGGATGAATAGATTGTGACATTTTCTGTATCATCATTACTGGGCATATCCTTCACACTAATCTTATGGTTTTATTGGCAAAGGGTCAGTCTTAGGTCACCCATGTCAAGTCTCCTTAAGTTTAAGGCCCAGTGCGGTTAAGCTGAAATCTTACAGGCCTCAGCCTGTAGGTCTTACATTACAGCCATGCTTTACTTATATACCTAATATACACACAAACTCCTAAATACTTGTCAATCTTACACTTCTATCTATACCTACAACTTAAATCTATGGAGTACACGTTGATTGCATATGACGTAACAGAAATTGATCATAACAATAGATGACACAATGATAAATGACTGATAAAATGACCTGCAATATTGATGGCAACTGAACTACCTCAAAACCATCCACAGCAGAAACCCATGACCAAAAGAGTTAACCTGGAAGAGACACCCTCACACAATTGTTTGCAGTCCATAAATGTGGACTTTGGTTGCAGGGGATCAAAACCTAGAAGTACGTGGGCACACAACTAAGCGCCAGTATCGTCCTTCACTTTTTTCATGGCAGAATAAGGCAACATGTTACTCGGCACAGAGGCAGAACTTACCTTCTGGCTCTCCATTGTTCCAGGATGCATGAGCATATTGCATCCTGCATTTCTCTTATCCACAGGAAACTAGGACTAGTGTGCACGTGAGTGAGATCTGGCTGTCTGTACAAGCTTTGCAAACCCGTTCTGTCCTATGTCCATATGGATTGGGTGCATCCTCCCACAAATGGTATGAAGGGCAAAGCAAGCCACAATAATGTGAATCGTGTTGGCCACATTGGAATCCAGATATAGCCAGTGAGCTTTCAGTGCCGAAATGCATACTCAACCACCACTCTGCAGCTACTCAGTCTCTAGTTGAATTCCCTTTTGGCTGGGTCATTGATGTTGGGGTACAGCTTCATGAGCCAAATTAGGAGTTGGTTTGTGGAGCCGACCAAAATAACTGATGGCAATGAGACAGCATGCAGAACCACGTCATTTCTGGGGAATAATATTCCTTCTCCCTCCCACCATCTTCCAAGCACAATCCTAGTGCCCTGAGCACCCATGGATCTTTCCTATGGGTCCAACATTGGTGTTCCACTAAGCGTTGTGGAATGCCTAAAATAGTACGGTTTTGGTTCACAGTCACTTGTGCCGTTTGGTGGGCAAAGAATGGGGATGTGGGTACCGATGATGGCCCCTGCACAGTTTGGAAACCGCACCCACTGAAATCCAAAATCCAGCTATGATTTCTAGTACTTGAGTGATGGCAACAACCAGATGACAGTACCGATTGCCTGGCAAACCTGTAATTATCACCTCAACAGTGGACTTCCCAACCCCAAACGGTTTTGTAAGTGACTGGTAGGTGTCAGGTGTTGCCAAGCTTCCAAAGAGCAATGGTCACCCACTTCTGCACTGGTATGGGTCTCTGAAAACAAAGTGGTTTGGCACTGGAGGATTGGTGCAAGCTCCTCGCACAGCTCCATGTAGGACTGCTTCCTCAGCTGGAACTTTTGAAGCCACTGGTAATCAGCTCAGGTGTCCAAAACAACGTGATCCCACTGCACTGTGCTGGTTCTCCTGGACAGGAGCAGCAGTCCACCCATGCGCATATTGTGATACTATTGACAGTGACAGTATCTGTTCCATGGGACCACAGAGGATTCCCTCATCCTGTTGGTCACCCATCTTCAGCATATAAAAAAGGTCTAGCCCAATTCCATCAAGTACCTGGTGGATTGAGTACTGTGCCTCATGAACACTCCTCCCCCCAACCAAAAGTATCAGGAGCAGAAACGCATTATCCATAACTTGTTCTATGTCTTTGTGCAGAGGGGAGAGGTGAATCGGAGCTGCCATCACCAGATCTGTCAAGGAGGCAGACAGTTCCAGCAACATGCAGAAAGGGGGTTCCTAGAGTGTCTCCTGCGATGCACAGAATTCTGGGATAGCCCACTCCCCAAAATAGTAGCACAAATGTCACATACCAATAAGGGGCAGCATGGCTGTGGAAACACTCTGTATACCATTCCCAGTGCAGCACATATGGCCACTCAGTGCAGGTTTAGGATACACACACTAGAATTTCACAAACAACTACCTGGGGACACTCGCACATGTAGGTGTAGCCATAGGTATATTTGAGCAAGAATGTTTGGATTGCAAAAGTATGGCAAAATTATCTGCTGTCTTTGTATTTTCTCATCAAAATATCGATCTGAAGAATTTAAACAAAAGTGACACTCTAAAGATCTTAACACCCCCCCCCCAACTACCATCATGGTTCCTTCTGAAGTAGAATGTTATTACTACCATATTACCATGGGAGTATCTCCTCAGATAGAATAGTGTGACTATCACAGGACTGTTATCATTTGGATTATCAACTCTCCAAGTATGCAAGTGTCTCCTCACACACATATCAGAGGAGATTAAATAAGTTAATTATTCAGGGCCTAATCTTGCTCCTATTGAAGCGAATGGGAATTTTACTATTGATGTCAAAGGGAGTGGGACTGAGCTCTAGTTCTTTAAACGTATCAAACTCTATCCACATGAACAGGCTCAACAGGACTACTCGCATGTCTAAGCTAATAGGGAGATGATGCAGTTTTGTACTGAATGGGTTGCGTTGCAAGTGAAATTTAGATATTTTTTAGTGTTATGCTTGAACCTATGTGCAAGTGTCTGATCTTACATATGTTCTAAAGTTCCATAAGGATATGGACAATAAAATTAATAATAGGGTTCATATATTGACTATGGTTACTCTTGGAAATTTCTTTAAAGCCAAAGTGAAGACTGAGTGTCTCTTGCTACTGGATTTTTAGACTTGGTGGATTTGTTGAAATCTGTACTTTGGGGTTTGCAATAATGCCATTGCTTAACCTTTGTGGTGGATTTGGCCTAGTCTCTCAGGGAATGAGACATTCATAAGGATATTTTCATGTGGAAATAGGTTCCCAGTTCTAAACCCCAGGATCAGTCTTCCTCCTCCTTTCATTATTCCCCCAACCTTCTTTTCCATTCAGAATATTTTCTTTAGTGTTTGGATTGTCCATGTCCAAAATTTTCTCTTCAGCCCATTTTGGAAGAAGATCAGAAATGTTTGTCCTTCGGACCCTGCAATCAAGTTTGCAAACCCCATGCTGAGCATAAAGCAGGAAAGAGAACCTCTCCTGTTTACCAGCAAACAGCTTGACTACACCCCCATGTAGTTGCAACCAATAGAGGAAATAAGGCCTGCTATAAAGGAGAGCATACAGAGAAGGAAGGGGAACCGGAAAGGCCTTGGCCAGTAAACAGTAGGCAGCCCTGCACCAGGCTGCCTTTAAGAAAGTAATCAAGAGACTGGAGCAGACTGTAAGCCATAAAATTGCGGGGCTGCTATCCTGAATCAGAGGTGAAGATCCAGGCATTGACCTGATTAAAGGCATGCTAAGGAGGGTCAGCCAGGAGAAACTGGGGCCCCTCGAAAGAGACTGACAGGCACCATCTCTCTAAGAGTGCTTCTCTGCAGTCACCTTGAAAATTTGGCTGTACTAATCAGTTACTCCACATATGGAACACCTACTTCCCATGGACTTGCAGGCTCAGGCTGCAGCTGAAGCTCTGGGACCCTCCCACCATGCAGGGTCCTAGAGCCAGGGCGCTAGTCTGAGCCCAGAGGTCTACACAGCAATGAAACAGCCCCACAGCCTGAGCCCCGTGAGCCCGAAGCAGCTGGCATGGGCCAGACGCAGGTTTTTCTTTGCTGTGTAGACATATCCTCGGGTGCTTCTACTTTATCCAAGTGGCTTCCAGTTCAATAATCCCACCTCAGAAGGACTCACCATCTCTTTTGTGAGGACTACAGCTCTGCCTTTGACATTTGGACTAAACACACATAGTAAAGTAGTTTCTTCTTTTTCCAGTTTACAATATTTCATGTATTGCCCCATTGAAACACTTCCCTTGGTTAGTGAGTACTTATTCCCCTTTAATTACAGCCTCTACAGTGGCATTCAGGGGTAGGTTATTTTCCTTCTTGTGAAGGATGTGGAATAATTTTACTGAAGCAAATTTAAGTTCTTCTTTCCTTTTGTAATCCCAGTGTTTTAAAATTACTCCTTTAATCACCATCTCAAAGTAATCACTAGGCAACAACCTGTCCTGGGAGCATGACTCAGGAGTCAGAAACCTCCCCCTCTTCTTTAGATAAGGAATTAACAGAGAGAAATGATTTTTGGTTTTATTTTAAAAAAAAACAACCACACACCACAAAAAAACCCACCACCACCACCTTTTATTAATGTGTCTTTCATTGTCCCCCCCCCCCCCTTTTTTTAAAGGAGGATCCAGGTTTGAAGAGGTACAATGTTTCCTCGCTGCTTTAAATTTACCTTCTTGCTTTATGATTTTTGATTAACTCCTCAACTTTAATGCTGATCACACTCTGAGAATTCACTTCTTTAAAAGCCACCTTTAACAGACCTGATTAAACTCTCTTTATTTAGTTCTTGTTGAGTCCTTTGTGAAATGTGGAAATCCTGCAAGGCTGCAATTAATCATCTTAGCTTCTTTCCCCAGAGCAACTAGAACCCACCTTCTTAAAACCTCCTGAAGAACATTAACATGTATGATCTCTATAGCTGTGAAATGATGTTGCTTTTGATTTTGGAGTACTGCACCTTTAAATTTCTGAGAATGCAGACAGACAGCCGCCACTTTCGTTCATAGAACCTGTGCAAAAAAGAGAAATACACAATGCTCTCTCTCTCATGCAGACTTCACTTTTGTTCTTGCCTATTCTAGCTTTCATTAATCCCAAACCAGGGTAACCAAACTGACTCAGCCCACCAGCAGATTTCCCTGACAAGCCGCGTGCCAGAGGTTGCCGATCCCTGCTTTAGATTAACACAACACTTTCTGTAGTTCAGTTTGATGATTCTTTACCCAATATCTATTGTTGAAAATTATATATCTTTGAGGTAACCACAGGTTTATGTGGAATATAGGTACTTTGGAAAAAAATGAATGACCTCCCTCCAACTTGAAGGAGACACACAAAACTGAATCTGCAAACTGTTTCTGAAACTAAAGGGAAATTATTCACTTAATTTCTCTACTGTCCTTGCTGAGACTTCTCATTTGTTTCCTTGTCCATCTTAAAGGTGTGATTCTCACAACTGGCTGGGACTATTGAGGCTTTCCTTTGAAGCAATAGATACAGATCACTGCAGAAGGCAGGATCACTGACTTGATGGACCCATTGTCTGGTTTACAGTTTGTCCAATGTTCATCCTAAACGGGTACAGTGGTTGCAGGAGAAACTTGCCAATGTACCAGTTGTTAACTATATCAGAACTCTTTCATAAAAGAGAGGGTTCTTATCTGACTCAGGCATTTTAAAGTGAGCATTTCAGACATTTTCTAGGTATATGCATGGAAGAAGACTGTGTGAACAATATAGGTTTGATTAGAAGAGCAATCATTCTTTTTGTTCCGCATTTGTATATCATCTAGCACAACGAGGTCTTGGTCCAAGACTGAAGCCCCCAGATACTTCTGCAATACAAATAGTAGACCTGAAAGAGGATACCTCATGACAGCAACATATTCTGCAAATTAAAAGTGCCCTCCAATGAGAGAAATGTTAGCTTCCAATCAGAAAAAAAGTGCACCTCCCTTCTGTTAATACAAGAAACAAGTTCCATAAAATAGGCATACTTATCCTTGTCACTGCTGTGGAAATTGTTTGAGAGGCCACCTCAAAGGGCGGGCCTTGTCATGACTAGCACTTCTGAGTCATCCTCTCTTTCCTTCAGTGAAGGACCAATCCTGGCATTAATACTGGAGACATTTATCTATCAGTAATTAACATTTGTGAGGTGGTTTGACATTCTCAGATAAGGCGTAGGATACATGTAGTTCTCAGAGTTTACTCAAGCAAAATTTACACTGAAGTCCCAATTTACAAAAAAATTTTAAAAAGCGATCAAGGGCTTCAGGATTTGGTTCTATTTGCAAATTATTACTTTACGGTAAACATTATAGAACTCATTTGATACATGGTCTACATTTTAAAAGTGTTCTGTTCAGAGTTCATGAGATGGCCTGTTTTTTCCCCTTATTTCTTTCATGTTCAAAAGAGGGAAATGGATCCATTTTGTACAATCAAGTGTGACTGCATATAAAAAAGGTCTGCTTGTGTGTGGGAATCAATAGCTTTAAATTTGGGAATGAATGATTCTTGGAAAAAATGACAGTGGGCCAGACCTTCATCTAGTTAGTACAGATCAGCATAGCTGAACTGAAGTCAGCGGGGTTATGCTGAAACTTGGTCCTATAAATACAATATGATGTGAATAAGATTTCTGTATGCCTATATAGCTGCATGCTGATATACTGCTCTATGTTTTGCTCCAAAAAGGAAAATCTGTTTTACCTCAGGAGATAGTGCTTTATAGAACATATAAATAACATTTTTTAGGACTACGGAATACGTTACCAAATTAGCCGGCTGAGAGATTTGTACCGTGTTAGCTTTTTGACTATGCACAACTTTTGGTTGTTTTGAATGACTGCCTGGCAACTGTTGTGTTAAAGATCCAATGTTATTCTTGTCTAAACTTGGAGCGCATAAAATGTAAAACATTAAAGACATCCCTACAACCCCAAATTTTGCAGCTCATTGATAACCCTGAGGCAGCATGTGTGTGTGCGCGCATGTCAAAAGTAAATAACAGAACAACATGAACTAAGAGGGGTCAAGATATATAAAAAGTTCAGCAGACATATTACAAGAGTGACTCAGGAGGACAGCATATTAGTAAATTAGGCTTTTGCCAGATGTACAAACTGATCCCTTTTCAATTGGGTATCATCTAAAAGGTCAAGAAGTAATGAAGCATGGGGCGTACAGCTCCCCTATTGCCATGTGTTGCTACAAACTCTTATCTCATAATGCGCCAGCAGTTTCAAGATACCAAACATAATAAACTAACATCCTGTGGGTGTCCTCGGTGTCGATTAATGGGCTAAAGAGCATTATGTAAGGAATGATAATCCATGGAACAGTGCGAGCAATAAAGTGGCATTCTTAATATTTCATTCCCTAGTTTTATTGTATCTCAATACATTTGTTTTTCCTTATTTTATATTCACATAAGTGAGGGCTCTTTTGTGGTGCAGGTGAATGGTGTTAACACTAGAGTAACAACCATCACCAAAAATGGAGGAATTAAACATAACCTTAAAAACACTGGTGAAAGAGAACATCTCAGATCACACGGGATTTATTTTTCTCCGCACAGTTGCCACTAGAAGTCTATTGAATTTATTCCTGACCACCTGCAGTGACAGAACCTCAAATGTTGAAATATTTTTCAATGTTATATCATCCCCACCACAGAGAGGCTTGTTGTATGTACCATCCAAATTCCTTGGGCCTTTTTGAGCTGAATATAGTTGCAAGCAACTCATTAATCAAAGAGGGCAGATTTTGGCCCTCTGTCTTCAGTTCCAGGCCTTTTCTACATTATTTCAGTGTTCTTGTTTACCAAGCCTCTGACCTTTCTCTTACTCTGCCATCCCCATGTAATTGATTACATTCTACAGCCTAATCACGTACCTCTGTTCTGGGTCACAAAACTTACATTCTCTCAGTCTTCTCTCTTATGATCTCAGATAGTTATTTATCAAATCATTAAAGTTGCACCTTCTTTCATTTTCTCTAATCTTCTGTGTGAAATGGAAATGACCATGATAGCCTATGTTTGACCACAGCAATACAACATAAGTTGATATATATCCTGCAATGTTTGGGAGGATACAGTATCGAAGGCTGGCCATTAGCCTGTTTTCAATGTCTTTGCATGGTAAGATATTAAATATTATCTACTGTTACCATCCCTTCTGTCCCCAATTTTTTCTGTAGGACTGCTTTTTATGTAGTAGTTTCCATTTTAAAAAGCCAGGGCCAGTGGTTATTTCCACCTTCCTGGTTTGTATATGCAGTATCTCATCGAGATCAGTTCGTTGTTCATGGAGATCATCGTGAAATTCCACACCTCTTTGTTGTAGTTCACTTTTCCATGCATGTTGTCATAAGCATTGCTGCAAGAAAATATCCCCTTTATATCAATTCAGTCTCTTACTACCTTTGCCTCTGGACATCATGTCCTAATTTCTTATAATAGGATTTACTGTCAGTAATCTCCCCTCCAAATTCCTGACCAGAACTTTGGAAATACCAAAGAAAAAAATCCGTCCCCTGAGTATCCTGCCTAGCCCTTCCACTGAGTATGCCAAGACAAGACCTAGGGAATTTAGTCTAGGTTGTTTGGACACCCACACAATGGAGACATGATCAATAAAGAATCTCATTATTGAGCCTCAGTACTTTGATTTAAAGAGGTTTGTGTAACCTGGGACAATATGAAACCTTCTCTGTATCATTTAGTTTATTCATAATGGGACAGATTGTGTCCTACTCCTACTGATGAGCAGTTGTTCACACAAAGTAGCCCCACTGAAGTCACCAAAGGCAGTAAAGGGTATGGAAGGTATGATAGTGTCCTCCAATATCCTGCAGGAACCATACTGAATTGAGTTTAGTATCTTTGGAGTTCATTGTACTAAAAATGCAATTTGTCTGTGTGCTATCAAGGAATTGTATGTATTAATTACCATGGGAAGCGTAAAGAGAATATCGGGGGTGATTAGGCAAAGTCACTCTGGTTGCAATATCTCCAGAGAAACACTATACCCTGGAGAGGTACACATATACTAGTTCAAACTGGATTACCCAGGAACCAGAAGACAAAAGGAAGGATTTTTGGTTTAAAAAGCCTGGTTTTAAACTGGCTCAGGGCCTTCTTTCCGATCCAGCAAACTGACAGGATTTCTGGTCCAAGGGGCCCCACCACTTCTTAGGGAAAGGTTGGAAAGATTTTGGCTGATGCCTCATAAGACTGACTGCTTATTCTGAGCTGAAGCTCTGATGAATTTATGACCACAGGGAACACCCCTGTGTGGGGTATGAAGGACTGATCACCAATCAGAGCCCTTGTTGCAGTGAGGGGATGATCTAAGGAAAGCTCATTGGCACATGTGTAGGTTCTTTAATTATTTGTAATATGTTTTCTCTGTAATACTTTCTACCTTACAGTTAAATCTGTTTGCTCAGAAACTGCTGCATGGTAACTTATAATGGTAGCAATCACACTGCGAGCAGGGAAGTGAAGCAGGCATGCTTAGACTGACTTTTGCTGGGGGCAGTGGGAATCACAGTGTAGTCAGGGAACTGTTCAGCCTGGAAATACCTGGGTCAGAAAAGAAAGAGATGTCTCCACCCAAGAGAGGCAAGAGCTGGGGAGCTAGAAGCTGAGAGAGTATGCCCTTGCTCAACCATAGAGAGGGAAATAAGGGTGCAGTTCAAAGAGTTCAAAATTTGGTCCATTAGGATATAGTATTAGGGAAGAATTCTTCCCTTATCCTCATTGGTTAACCAAGGTCACTGTTAGTTTTTGCATTCTGTTAGCTAGCCCTGAATATTTATTTCATGTCAGTTTCATGCCTTGTAGTTTCGCTCTCAGTATACTCTTATTCCCCAGTAACCCAGTCCTATTCCCCACAAACTGTATTCTAAGGGCTTGGCTACACTTGCCATTTACAGCACAATAAAGGAGCTCTGGGTGCCCTAGCTCACTACCCATCCACACTGGCAAGGCACGTAGAGTGCTCTGACTCCGCAGCTACAGCACTGCAAGTACTCCACTTCGGTGAGTGGAATAAGGTTTGCCGCGGCGCCAGTGTGAATGAGGTGTTACATTACTGCGATCTGATCAGCCTCTGGAAACTTCCCATAATCCCCTTAAGTCAAGTGGCCACTCTTCTCATTGTTTTTGAATCATTGCAGGAATGAGGATATGCCCTTTGAAAGCTCCATTTTTGACAGCTGGCTGCTTATCTGCTCCAAGACAAAGCAAGCCATTAGTGTGGAATGCTGTGTGTGTGTGTGGGGGGGGGGTTTGGGGGGGTCTGCTGCTTTCTGAACTTACAAGACAGCATGCTGACATGCTCTCAGCCCCTCAAAAACCCACTCTCTCCCCCCACATACACACAAACACACTCCCTGTCACACTCCACCCCACCTCCCACATTTGAAAAGCATGTTGCAGTCACTTGTATGCTGGGATAGCGGCCCACAGTGCACCATTCCCAATGCCACTGCAAGTGCTGCAAATGTGGCCACGCAAGTGTGCTTGAAGCTGTCCGTGTGGACAGACTGCAGCGCTTTCCCTACTACGCTCTCCGAAGGCTGGTTTAACTCAAAGCGCTCTACATCTGCACGTGTAGCCATGCCCCTAGTCAGAGGTAACGTACGGCACACTGTGAATCATAACATCTGAGAGAATTCTCCATCCTGCCTCCGATTGATTCAGAAGACAGTAGGGCTAAAAGTTTCTGCATTTTGTTTTGAAGCCTTTCATATTTGAAAAGCTTGATCAGTAAAAACAGTCCATTGTCTATTTATGATTAGAACTTCAGGATGTCCTACCTGTATTGCCAAGTACCAATGAAAACCATTCTCTTGTTAAGCATAGACACTTACTAACAAACACAGTTGCCTTGGAACTGAAGGGTTGTTTCAAAATTAGCCTTGACTCTAGTACAGAATCTTTTCAGGGAGAAAAAAAAACTGTTTACAAGTAGAACATACTTTACTCAACCATTCCAGTCTACAAGTCAATTCTATGTGTTGAATATCTTGGGACCGACTGAACTACACTTTGATATTATGCAAGATCTTGTTTAAAAAAAAAAAAAGCAATGAAACATGGATAAAGTTGGGGTGGGGGCAAAAGGGGAGTTGGGAAATTGGATCAAGGTCCTGGTTTAGTGCTATGCAGCAATACTATACAAACATCACGTTCACATTAAAAAGCTAAATATTATCTCCCACTTATCCCTGGCTACGCAGCAGACACAGTTCTTTCTGATGGACTCCTAGGAGGGTCTTCAATAAAGTAAAATTGTGAATTTGACGTTTCGCTAGCTTGCTGCCAGGAAAGTCTAAATTGAGTCCCAGTTGTTTTTCAGATTAATCCATTTGAGAGTACAATATCTGGGCAAGAGTATTTTACAACTTTTTGAAAGTCCATTTAGGCTTAATTTAGTTTTGGATATTTCATGTGTGCATGTGCCTAATTATAAAACACTCCTCTTAAATCATGTACAAGGATTAACATGACTGCCTAAGGAGCATCGGTAATAAGTGAAATAGAGCAGCATAAAGAAACGCTCATCTTCTGCATGGATGAGTGACAGTCAAAACATCCCCACTGCTTTTCTTAAGTGCTGCCATGTTCTAAAAACATTGACTACTCCTGCAGGATCTCTGCTTTTGCTGGGGCTGCATCTCATATCACTTATACCACTTAACTCCATTGACGTCCACAGAATAAGTTACACTAGTGTAAATCTAGAGTGGGAGGAGATTCTGGGCTCATAATGTTCCCTCCCTATAGGATAAATGTAACAATCCTCTTATGGTTTGGTGAGAGTTACTGAAGAAGTTTGATTATGGAATGAGGAGTCTGTGGGTATAGAGCTCTGTACATCTTCAGAAGGCATGGCAAGTAACTAGTTTAGCAAACTTTATGACAGTTAAGGGAATAAAGCTGTGGTACAACAGGTGGCCAAATGACATGTGAACACTTTGTGACTTCAGTGGGAGCGATTTATGTTTAACACCTCTGAAAAACCAGCCCTACGTTTCTAAAGCCAAGAACCCAAAAATGGAGGCACCATAAATTAGAAGCTGCTTTTGGCCCTTGAACATTCATTTCAGCCATCTGAAATTGGGATAGTTCTTTCTTGTTTGGAATCTTAATGTCTGGCACTACATAAATGCAAAATGTTGTTATGTCAAGAGCAATGAAATGAAAGAAGGGCATTGTGCCACCTCACTCATTTGCTTTCTAAAATTCAGCATGACTGTTTGAAGAAATACAGCTTCAAACCCAGGACCAGATCTTCAGTTGGTATGAATTGGCATAGCCTAGATTCAGCCTCTGGAGTGCATGCTGTTCATGGATTTCTCTTTTTGGGGTGTTATTTAGGCCAGGAGAGGGGATTGTTTCATAACTTCGCTAGTTCTGGAAACAGTGCAACTATAAGCTGTTAACTTGCAGTAATTGCCCATAAGACCTGTTCCTGAGAAAGCAGCTCAGTGTTAGGTGTTGAACAACTCAAGATTAAGGCCTATTTGGCTTTCAGCTTCAAGAGGATAAAGGTATAATTTGTACTATTCCTGCTCTCCAAGAAATCGGAACACACATTGCTTTTTTTTTTCCCCCTGGATCTGAAGAAGCTTAATGACTGAGAGGGAGTCATTTCATCATGGAATTTGTGAGTCATTGCCCAGAAAGATCAGTCCAAGATGTTTCTAGCATCTGTGGGCTTCCAGGATGCACATATATAATCACTAATTCCTGAGATTTATAGTGGAAAGAGGCACTTTCATTAGAGGACTGCTTTCCTATCCTGGCTTCAACTGCCTTAGTCCAAAATAGGGTGGGTGGGGTTAGTCTGTTGATTTGCCAGCTAGGTAATGGAACCCTGACAGCTGATGTGGACTGATTCCTACTGAGATAGGTCCAGGGTGACTTTACCTAAGGGAAGTGGGAATGACCTGCTGAGAAGTACTAAGGAAGGAATCCCAGAGAAAGGCTGAGCATGGGGATAAAGGCTAAAGCCAGATTAAAGTTTATTTTATACGCGCTGAAGTAGAACCCTAGGAAAGAGGCGAGTTTGACCCCACATGCATGGTGCAGACTGTATTCTGGAGAGGAAGAATGAGTAATTACAGAGACAGTCGGCATGAGTGTCATTAATTTGATAGGAATGGTGTTACTCCTCCATAGTTCATTGACCACATGCTTTTAGCAGTGAACCTCACTTTTCAGATTCTCTGGACTTATTGCTGAATTGCGACATATCTATAAATACTCTGTGGGATATATTATTCCTTCAGAATAAAACACGCAGATCCCACTAACTTCAGTGGGAAGCTGCAAGCACACACAAGCAGAACGCTTTTATCCCTGGAGGCCATACCCCCCTCAGCATTAGGATTGAAGGTCCCTCTGTTTCATTGGGCCAGTCTCCCAATTCAGATGAATGTAATAGTACTTGGAATCAGTACAAGTCAACTTGAACACAGTGACAGCGGAGGGCATGCTACATATTGCAGTAGTGTAGATCATGGTCTAGATTATGATTTTAGGTACAGCCTGTATAACAGAGGGTTTTGCATAAGCTGTTCCATGCCAGGAATAGACCGGGGAAGCATTATGCTTCACAGACATCCCTCTTAGTTACAGTTCCATTCCAGCTAGCTCCTTGTAGGGGCAGGGGATAGTAAATTTGCTACTGGCCTATCCTAGCAGAAAGTTATGACATCACCGGATTTGTGGGGAGAAGGAGCATCACTCCCTGGGCTTTCCCACCCATCTGATACAGGGGGAATAGTGGGAAGGTATAGCATCTGTGAACTCTAAAGTCCAGACACAAAGGCTGCGTAACTCAGCTGGACAAGTGGGCAGATATACCAGGCAGGGAAAATAAAATAAAGCCCAAAGTACAGTTCTGTCTAAGGCCCTTCCTCAGGGGTGGTTTTATCACAGAATGATTTAAAGCAAAAGCAGAGCAACTGAAAACAATCGTGAGCCCTTCCAGATTTCAACACCCTCCCCTTGAGCAGCCTTTCCTGGATAACTTTTAGGATCCCTGCCAGGTCCCCATGAAGGGACTTACCTCAGGGTCTTACTTAAACCCTCATCTTCTTGAGACTGAGGGCTTGTCTGTACTTACAGGGCTGCAGGGGCGCAGTGTAGCTGCGTCACTGCAGGGTTTAGTGAAGATGCTACTTATGCCTATGGGAGAGCTTCTCCGGTCATTGGAGGTACTCCACCTCCCTGAGAGGTGGTAGCTATGTCGATGAGAGAAGCCCTTCTGTCGACATAGGGCTGTAGACAGCGCGGGTTGGTTTGCTATAACTATGGCATTCAGGGGTGTGGATTTGCCACCCCACTGAGTGATGCAGTTCTACCAACATAAATTGGTAATGCAGACCATGACTAACTCAAGAGCCTTTCTAGTCTCCAGGAAGTAGTTACTTGACACTTAGTTGATCCATTGCGTGTCCCATCTGGAGACGACATCTTGTATAACCAACACCTGGCCATAACAGACATGCTGATTCCACCTCCATTTAGTCTAATGCTCTATTATTCCTTGGGAGTGGGGAGAGGTTATGCCCCTGCATCCAAGTCACAATCTAGCCCAAAAAATTGAATTAGGATTTGAAGACTCTAATCCTGCAACTCGTTGAATGCTTTCAACTCCCATTAAGCGGAGAGAAATTTTGCAGAAAATTGCAGGGGTGAGCCCCTTGTATTAAATGCATATAGCAAGTACAGGACCTGCAGGATTGCTGAGTTAGTATTAAACAACAGTAACTCAATTTTTTGTTTCAGAGTAGCAGCTGTGTTAATCTGTGTCCGCAAAAAGAAAAAAAGAGGACTTGTGGCACCTTAGAGACTAACAAATTTATTTGAACATAAGCTTTCGTGGGCTACAGCCCATTTCATCAGATGCATGCAGTGGAAAATACAGTAGGAAGATTTTATATACACAGAGAAGTGAAACAATGGGTGTCCAGTGGTTAATTTGTGTCTTTGGAACTCACTCCCACAGTCCCATTGCAATTAATGGGAGTTGTGTGGCTAAATTCCCTAGGCAGCTTTGAAATCTCATCTTATGTGTACAATCACATAACCTTAAATATGTCAATACCACTTGTCTCATTTTCTTGTCCTCAACAAAAGAGTTCAAACCTGGGTGCCTAAAGTTAATTATGGATCTAGTAGCCTAAGTTCCTAAATATGTATCCCAATTTTCAGAATGGCTGAACATCCACACTTCCTACTGAAGTCAATGAGAACTGCTCAGCATATTTGATAATCAAGACACTTTTATTTAGGTGCCTAAATATGGATTTAGGAGCCTAAGAGGCTGGAAAATTTTAGCCCTAGATATATCTGAGGCTTCAGTATAGTGTTGTTGCTAAGTCAAACTTCACCTAGGAAAGACATTTTAATATCATATGCAACATAATTTAAGTTAAATGTTCCAAGAAAAAGATCTACATGAAGCATTTCTAACAATGTATGAACTACATATTTATGAAGAAAAAAGTATATGGTTAATAACGTACATAAATTACTGCAATGTCATATGTCTAATGCTTCTCTTGTCCTACATTTTGGACAGCTATCTACTTTGAGACAGTAGCATCATGAAATGGCTGGATGTCATTTCATTTGCTATGGTGAATAAATTTGTAGCTTTTGTGACGTTCCTATGATTCTTAGTCCCATTGGAGGAGGACGTTTGCTTTAGTGAAATGAGATGCATTTATTAATAGCTCTTTTTACCAGTAACTTATGTGTAGCAAAGTATTTTGTAAAAAGAAAAGGAGGACTTGTGGCACCTTAGAGACTAACAAATTTATTTGAGCATAAGCTTTTGTGAGCTACAGCTCACTTCATCGGATATATTGTGTACTTGCAGCATGGGGAATTCTTCGGATGATTTTCTTTTATGAATAATTGTAAATTTAATATTGGCGTCAACTTCTTTAAATGGCTCATTCTATTTTTGAGTTACACACTCCTTTTGCTGCACAACTCAGCTTTGATGAAACTTGTGCATAATTTTATACTGTATGCCTACAAAGGGAAATAAGAGTATTACAATTTGGTCAATAAGACAGTAAAACATGAGGAAATTTATTTTAAAAAAATTATTTATTGTGGGATTACAAAAGAGTTGCAGGAAGATGAGGGAAAACGTTTTCTGTAGAATAAGACAACTGTGTCAAAAATTAATTCTAAAAATCTAGAAGAGAATCATCAGAAAGTATTTTTCCTCCCACAGAGAACTCCTATTCCAACTACTCTGATGTGCTTGCTTGCAGTATATTAGTCAGTCAGTAGCTGACTGTGTGCTGTTTAGACTTCCAGATGGGATGCGATCCTTAGTAAACAAAGGGGATACAAAGGTAGAACTCGAGCTGTGTAGAAGCTGGCTTACTTCTGTCTATAGCTGTTTTCTTTAATAAACACTTCCTGTTTAAGGAGGACCATGATACCTTGTATCATGACACCCAATTCCATATCCATGCAAAGCAGATAAAAATCTCACTTTTTAAGGTCTTGATTGAAATACCTCTAGACTGTAAACTGCTTGAAAATCAAGGGCCTGATCCTGTACTCTCATTGAAATCAGTGGAAATTCAGCCATTGTCTTAACTGGGGTCATGATCAGAGCCAAGTTATTGTATCTGCGTTTGAGGAACATCAAGCTTACAAGGATCAAACTTGTATTCTTAGCGAGGCCAGGAATTGTGCAAGTTATGCATAGCCCAAAAAACTGTCTCCTTTCACCATTGGATAGCACCTAAAACAAAACAACCACCAGAAATCCTCTGGAATCCATCTTTACAGATCTCTCTCAGCTGCCTTATGCTGTAGCAACATAAACTCTGATTATCAACATTCTGCATGTAAAAATTTGCACTCCTGTGTGGTCTTCATGGTTCTCAACTATCCCTGTGAGGTATATACATCTCAGATGGTGAAAGTGAAGCACAGAGAGATTAGTGACTTGTCGAATGGTAAGTAAGACAATGGCAAAGCTGGGTTTAGCACCTAGGTGTCCTGACTTACTGTACCCCCAAGACTATTTTGAACTCCTACTCTAAATTTATGGCTTTTATGGCAGATCACTTTTACCAGGTTGCAAAAAACTACTGGAATTTACATGACACATTGATAAATGTTGCTATATGATGCTTCTTTGAACTTCAGAGTTAGCAGAGATAACGTGTGTTTCTGTGGTTGCTCTAGTAAGTACTAATTTCTTTATTGAGCATCAAAGCACAGAATCATGTAAAAATAAGGTAAATGGCTCCAGCACACACTAGACTTGCCCCTGAATTGCACAAATGGTGTATCATTTCTTTTGAAAATGTTTGCTTTTTTCCCTTTGTGCCCCCTTTGAGTGTGCAACGGCAAGACTGAAGCTACTGGACCCCAGAGAAGAGTTTAATGAGTCAGTGTTCTGTGCTTTACATTATATAAATCCTGCTTTTTTAAAAACATTATTTTAAAAGGCCATCGTTAAAGTTGATGAGTTACAATTTTGAGAGCCTCACTTTTCCCACGCCCTTTGAAAAGAAGTTTAAAGAAAGAAAAACAAATCTCCATCTGATATTCAAATTATCTGATTAAACGTGGACTAAAAACTGAGGGCAAACTTTTCAAAAACTGGAACCTAAAGATATGATCTGAAATCTATATTTAGGCACCGTAGAGAGATTTGAGTTTAAAAACTGTTCAGCACCCAAAGAAGTTGGGAGCCATTAGTTGAGAAACTCTTGAAAAAAGAAGGGAAAAAAATCCAGCCTGTTTAGATGCCTAAATATGGATTTAGGAGTTCATTTTGTAATCGATTTTTAAAAATTTGGCCCTGGTTTCTAAATCGAGCAACCCTTTTACTCTCACCACTTCAGTCTTCATGAGTAGCTGTGAAGCTGGCTAACGTAAGATTCTCGCAAGTTTCTGTGCCTTATCTTGCTCATAAGATTGGAGCCAGCAAGCAAATGTGAAGCCAACGATGTGACATGCCTGCCTGAGAACAAAGCAGCCAGTAACTCTAATTTCAGCTTTACTGGCCTTGATGTTTACAAAATCTGACATGCCTGTAAACAGGCTAAATGTTTTGGGGCCATATCTTCTAAGTTTCACATCATGGGGAAAACAACAAAAATGCTTAGTAGGACTGAAAACCTGTGGAACGTCCAACGTATGTTATAGGTGGCCAATGGCTGTGCTGATACGGTCCCCTCTGTACAGGTGAGTTTGCTGTGCAATAGTACGTCAGCAGGGGCACTAGCCAACTGAGAGAGGTTAGAAAGAGACAGGTTAAGCAGAATCATCCTTCAGGGGAAAATATGCAGATAAAGACATCTGAAAAAAGTATGTTGTGTCATATAACATGGAACTTCAGTAGCAAAGAAAAATAGCCAAAGCCAAGAAGCAGCTCATTATGCTACCACACAGATCCACAACAGCAATTGTGTTACAGCGGACAATCCGACAGGACTGTGGTCTTCTAACCTGTGCAACAATCATTCAGAATGAGAGGTTTTTAATAGCATGTCCCATTGATTTCCCTGTGCCAAACCGACAGTAGGTTATATGCACACCTGTAATAGATAAGAGTTATGATTCATATTGTACAAGTTTCAGTGGGAGCTATATTAGTGGTGTGGTTCCCCTGGACATGTCCCCCTGCTCCTTGTTCTCTCAGATTTTGCCTTCCCTGCTCCCAGGTTTTGTATGAACCCAGACTCTTTATTTAAAATGTGATGGATATTTTTGAACATTTTGATTTCTGTGTACTGCTTCTTTAAAAGTTGAGGTTTCTGCAGTAGGCAGCTGCCATTTTTTTTTTAGGTAGAACTGGTGCAGCATGTTAGGGGAGGGAGACACCATATCCACTTATGAAAACATTACCTTTCTTCTTCTTGTTTTGATGTTCCCCCTCAAATTGAAAAGCAGCTGTTCTGGATTGTGCATGGGAGAAGCGAGGGGGAGTGACAAATTTGACTTTGGCTGGATCAATTGTCAAAACTACAGCAAAAACCCTCACTACTCTCAGAAAAAAAACCTTTAATTCATTCCCCTTTAAATACTGTTTCTGGACCCCAGAGTCTTGTCTAAAAACCCCAGAGGAATATTTGTCTTCATTTTTAATTATCTGCAAGGATAAATTAATACACAATAGCATATTTTTTTTTTAAAGTTAGAGGAAAGCATTTTAGCTCTAAATTGAGATTCCACCATCAACATTTTTACCTTGGCTGAGCTAGATATTTTCTAATACAAAACTCTGGTCTTGCCTTCATGATGTTATTCTGCAATAGTAAGGAAGAAACCCTGCTTCATAATGCTGAGCACTCCAGTGGGAAACACAAACAGAGTGCCTAAACTAAAACATTCATTTCATGAGGTTTTATTAAAAGGTTTCACCTCTAAGTTGAGCTGTCATACACTGTTGGGAAACTTTTTACCACAGTTTAATTTAAGTATGTAAAAAACATTAAAGGAATGAAAATTCTGCAGCTTTTCATATAACAGGCATGACCTCTCACAATCTATAGTGAATTTAATCAAATTGGTTGGAAAGTAAAATCATGCCATATGTTTTTTGACTTCCCCCAATTCTTAGAAATGCCACTAACCTTGTTAACATGCTACAGATTTCTGTCTCTCTCCACAGCAGGCTCTTTGGAGTTCACTCCTAGAAAACTACAGTGCATGATTAAAAGATATCCTCTAGATGAGAAGGACATTCTGTAATTTATAAATCATTCATTTGTGACATAGCTTTATACAGCTTTTCAAGGAATTGCATTAACCGCTTTTTTCGTTTCCTAAATGTTGCTTTCAATAGGCAGTGTCATAGGTTATTACCAGTTTTTCCCTATGTAAGCAATTCCAACTTTTATTAAAAATACTAATTCCTATCCCACTACAGTATTTTTGAAGTAGCATGTATATTAAAAAAAAGTCACAACTTGCCTTGAAATATTAAAGGAATATATTTAAGAGAAGGGCTTTCAGGCAGGGGTGCGTGTGTGTGTGTGCGTGTGTTCCTGGTGACAGAAAGATTTTAGCCTGCGCAGTCAATAGTAAATTTTATTAAAGTCATTATTTTCCTGTTACAGGCCTTGTGCTTTAAATAAACTACAGCTGACAATGCTGTCTTACATACTGTCATGCTGTAAAACAGACGTTCTTTATTACCACAGGGACAACTCATTTAGAACTTTGGAAGTGTTTTCACATTGGAGTTCCTCATCTGTGGTGCTTGGCCTATGGCTGTACTTGACTAATACCTTTTATAGTTAGAACTTTTCCCTTTTTCTTTTGAAGATTACAGGGAGGGAAAAGAACTTGCAAACCCAACATTTTCTAGATAAAGATAAATATTCCACTCACACCATCTGAACTGTATCTCAGTCCTTCTATATTAATGTCATTATGAAAGCTTGAAAATCTTACCATACGCCAAATTCTGTTCAGTTATTCTGATGCCAATTGAGAGTAACTCCAATTAAGTATATTGAATTATTTCTAATATTAATTTCAGCAGTAGTAATACTAGATTAGTGGCTTGAAGCTCTGGCTGAGATTGGGGTGCCTTTGTGCTGGATGCCGAGTCTATAGGTAGTAACAGCCAGTCCCACCCCTGCAAACATACACGTATGCAACTTTACACACAAGTAGTTGCACTAGAGCCAAATTAGACTAAATCACGTGTGTATTTTAAACATCTGTATAAGTGTTTGGTGGATCTGGGCCTAACAAGAGACACACAGAGCCAAGAGAAAGGAAATAGTATTATGCCCGTTTTACAGGTGGGAACTGAGGCAGACAGATTAAGTGACTTGTCAAAACTGTCAGAAGAAGTCTGTGGCAGAACCAGGAATTCTATTCTATAACCAGTTCTTATACTTCACTCTCCACCACAGTAGAAGTGTCTTCAAGTAGTGCATTAGGCAACGTGACCATACATCTTCAACAGTGATCTCTCAAATCCCAATGCAGTGCCTTAACCACAAGACAAGTCCCTCTCTCCTGATTAGCACTGCTGTAAATAAGAGTAGGCTTTGGCTCTTTGCAACTATGGTGCAGATCTATCATCTTTCACTTCCACTTTCATTCTCTTTTGTAAAAGTTAATTTTTCCTATGTACATAGACTTAACCCCCCTCATCCCCCCCAAAAAACAACAACAAACAAACCAACCCAGATCTCCTAACTTAGTTTCATGCCTTAAACACAAGGTCATGCTTCCTCCCTCCAGCACTTTTGTCAGCTGTAACCATTGTCATGCAAGTATGAACAAGCCAATACTCTAACATTTGTTTGCGTGAGCAAGTTGTATTTGCAAATACTTGTTTCAATTCCCAGTTGATGTTCAGCCATCTTTTTATTTTCACTTTTCTGAGAATGTTCACATTAATTAATTTTTTTTTTTTGCTGTATGGATGTGTGGGAAATGGCTGTTCTTTTGAACTAGCAGCGTTTGCATGTTAATAAAAGTATTCATGCACAAATACAGGGATTTGCTATTCATCCCTGAAATAATCACCCCTTGTTTATAAAGACTGTCATCTCATCAGGAAGCAATAAACTATACCATGTGATTTAGCTAACTAATCACATACTACAAGTAACATAGCTGAAGATCTAGTCTAACAACCAATAGGTTGAAATATGTTTAAAGTGTTTGAACACTTACATATAATGGAGAAAAAAAGTCAATCTGTTCATGATGAATTTACATATGGGGGGGGGGGAGAAGAGAGAAGCAAAATGTGTCTCAGAAACCATTTGCTATGAATATTCACCCATTACTAGATAAGATTACAGTAGTTGCTTCTCTTCCAGAGAGTATCAGAATTGTTCTTTGTATGTTTCTAGGAACTGTTCCAAAATGCCTAGGCTATAAATCTACTATTTGTCACCTTAGGTTCTATGTTATATATGCAGCTAGTCTTTTACTGATGTTCAGATGCTTGTGGTTCATGACAGAGGATATGTATGGTAGATACACAAGCAGGAGGTCACACAGAGAGTCTAAATCTGCATGTTAGCCTCCTGATTTACAACAAACCTTCTCCAGTTGGATCACCTGCAGTTTAATTTGCTGTCTCTTGAATGCGCTGGTTTTGTATGACAGAGTTTAAACATACAGTCATGACTTAAATCATAATATACCAGCTATCACAGAATGGTAGCTAAGATAATGCTGTTTCCCCATATAAGATACTGCTGTAGTTTCTCAATAATTACGGTTTGGTAAATTCCTGTTAAATGCTGACTTTTTAAATGGTGACCACTTTGCGGTACTATTTTGCAGTTGTCTTTCAGAATTTAGTGGGGGGGGGGGAAGATGAAAAGTGTAATTTTTCTAAGGAATTGATTTCCGTATATTTTTTAAAATAAATAATTTTGTTAGTTCCTGTACCCCCATTTTCAGGGCTATTCATTGGTGGTTACTAAGGAGGATAAAAACCAAATAGAAACAATGTTTCATAAACAGGTACGTCTCAGACTATTTGGCCTTAATTATTTTGGTACGAAGTTGTGTAAGTCCAGCCCAGTTTTTGCAATTAATCCTTGTTAGGCCTTTCTGCTAAAAATTGAGCCCTTCCCCGCAACAATCAGTGGTGTCCCTCAAGCCGCTAAACTAGATTCTATCAAAAAAGCATGATTTGTGATGTGTGTGTGTGTTACTGTTTACTTAGAAGTGCTAAGACTACATTTTCTTATCAACAGGAAACTTTCAAGATATTTAAAAGCACGTCTTTAAACCTTCTGGCACCAATAAAGCAAAAATGGCAGGTGGCTGCATGAAAGAGGCAGGTTATAGTTATATTACAAACAACTGTCAGGGAAAAAAATAATACTCTGCTGTGGGGCAGGAGTCTGATCTCTGTTATACTGATGTAAATCCAGAGAAACATATTTGACACAAGTGTAATAAAGATCTGAGAAATAATACCTTCTCTCAGAATACCTTTATGCACTATTAGCCTGTCTGAACACCAGAAACAGTAATAAGAACCGGAGGACTTGTGGCACCTTAGAGACTAACAAATTTATTAGAGCATAAGCTTTTGTGGGCTACAGCCCACTTCATTGGATGCAAAGAATGGAACATATAGTAAGAAGATGTGTGTGTGTGTGTATATATATATATATATATTACACACACACACACACACACACACACACACACACAGAAGGTAGAAGTTGCCACACAAACTGTAAGAGGCTAATTAAGATGAACTATTATCAGCAGGAGAAAAAAAAAAACACTTTTATAGTGATAATCAAGATGGTCCATTTAGACAGTTGACAAGAAGGTGTGAGGATACTTACATGGGGAAACAGATTCAATAGGTGTCTTGACCCAGACACCCCCAGTCTCTATTCAAACCCAAGTTATGGTATCTAGTTTGCATATTAATTCAAGCTCAACAGTTTCTCGTTGGAGTCTTTTTTTGAAGCTTTTCTGTTGCAAAATTGCCACCCTTAAGTCTTTTACTGAGTGTCCAGAGAGGCTGAAGTGTTCTCCTACTGGTTTTTGAATGTTATGATTCCTAATGTCAGATTTGTGTCCATTTATTCTTTTGCGTAGAGACTGTCCGGTTTGGCCAATGTACATGGCAGAGGGGCATTGCTGGCATGTTTGACAGGAACAATAACGTTTGACATGAACTGTCAAACAAGGCCAGCATTTCCCTGTAACACTAGGTTTGAACATGCATCCATTGCAGTGAAGTATGCTCGGCTTTGGGTAAAATTTTCAAAAGCACTCAAGTCCCATTTTCAGGAGAGACTTGGGTGCCCAATTCATCTACATTTTCAATGACACTTTAAGCTCCTAAATGCTTACATCCCTTTTGAAATGGGACTTGAGTGCTTTTGAAAGTTTTACCCTTTGGTGGGATGGATATTTTTCTTCACTCTCTCACTGTTGTATTAGCATACAAAAGGCATGGGTGGTGTTTTAATACCATGTCATTTAAACCTGTTTAGTGCACGTCTATAAATGACCCATTGGTAAAAACACCAGTGTTCCCTCTATACTTCTCTACCAGTAGTGCAATGGAGATTTAAGCAAAACCATCAAATAAGCAATGTTTTAGAGAACTTCTACACAGAAGAGTGTACTGTGTGCTAAAGATAAAGCACGCTGGAATTAAATACCTGAATAAAGAAACAGTTTTTGCACACTGATTTTGTGTCTTCTTCTTGGCTTCAATTATAAAGGGGCAGAATATACGTTGGATCGAGCAAAGCTCCAGGCTGGATTACCTTTTTTCTAGCGCGCTGTGCAGAAGTGGTTGAAAGAGGACACATGTTCTCCCCCTTTGCAACTGTCCAGTCCCTGCCCACCCTCTCTCAGCACAGATCAATGAAGAGGCCTCAGAGAGGCCTGCAGAAAGGATGGACACTGCCGAAGTAGTGAATATCTCCCTTTCTCATGGTTTGGGATTGGGCTGGGCATGATCCACGTACACAGATGATCAACCATTGTAGTTGGGGGGGGGGGGGGGGAAGGGAAAGGGAAGAAGGAGTAACACCAATATAGGGTGACCATATTTCCCTATGCTGAATATGGGACACCTGGTAAAATTACTCGTATTCAAGCGAGTTCAACGTCAATCATAACTATGCAGTACAAACATTCAAATTAACATCAAATTGACTGAGCCCTGTTAAAAAGAAATATTATGTAGTTGGATTATTTTTATTTACCTTCTTATTTTTAAGGCTTTAGGGTTCACAGGGGGAGAGATGACATGCACTCGCTTCTGTATACCTCTCTCACACGGGGGGAGTAGGGCATGACCAACCGACCCAACCCTCCCTCCCTGGTGCTCTCTGCCCTCCATGTCTGGTTGGGCCCCCAGGATGGACCCGCCTCTCCTGGTACCTGGCACTGCATCTTTCCAAGGCAACATGGCGGGGGGGGTGGTGGTGAGGGTATGTAGGGTCACATTCCTTCCCCCACCCCGATTTCTGCCAGGGTTTGCACCAGAACATGGCTAGAAGCAGCCTATCAGCACCATGCAAGAAGGAAGGGACAGGAGCTGCTTCCAGCCACAGGAGAGGAGCTGGAGGGATGACCTGGCCCGCATCTTTGCGGAGTTCATCTCTTCCCCTGCCCGTCCCCACCACCCCCGTATGGCTGGAAGCAGCTTGTTCCTTCCTAGCCACACAGTGTCGAAAGGCAGCTAACACCTCCAGGCTGCTGCTGGCCACCGACATACACCGGTCACTGACATAACGCAGCTGCCTGATGTTCCTCAGTCATAGGCACCAAGTTTGTAATCTGCCAGGGGGTGCTCCCCTCTCCGGCTTCACCAAGGCCCCACCCCTGTCCTGCTTCTTCCCACCCCCACTCTACCCCTTCCCTGCCTCTTCTTGCCCCTGCCCCTCCCCCCAGCACGCTGCACCCTCGCTCCTCCCCCTACCCCCACGCCTCCTGACACCGTGAAACAGCAGCTGATCCATGGCAGGCAGGAGGCACTGGAAGGCAGGGGGAGGTGCTAGGGAGACTGCTGGTGGGTGCTCAGCACCCACCATTTTTTCCTCTGTGGGTGCTCCAGCCCCAGAGCACCCATGGAGTCGGTGCCTATGTCCCCGGCTACAGTGTGGGCAGGAAGGGGTTAAGCCCAAAGGATGCATTGTGCACCAGGGCCCAGGGAACCTGACTGCAGGGGCTTCAGTGAACACGGTCAGAGAGGTGGTGCACCAGCAGAGGGTGCCTAGGGGATGGAGCAGCCCTGCACTTCCTGGGGGAAGGACCCAGGGTCGGGGAGGAGAGGGATGGATGAAAAGGGTGCTAAGCCCCTGCCCAGGGGGCTGCTGTGGAGCCTGCAGGGTCAAGATGCACACAGGCTGGAAATAGCTTTCCCTGCCCCCACCACTCCAGAGCTTAGCTGAGGGGCAGAGGGGCTTCCCCATGTCAGTGCTGTCGGGGGCTTTGGCACATGCAGGGCTTGGCTCTTCCTGGCCAGCGTCCCTGGCTGGAGGGTCTGGGGCTTTCCTGAGGTGCTGGCCCAGCCAGAGCAGTAGGAGAAGGAAGGAGGCTGCTGGCCAAGCTGCTGATGAGCTGAGCACTCCAACCAGGAGCTGGTTCTCTGCACAGACGCTGGGAGTGCGATGCAACACGCTGGGCAGGGATATGGGGGACCAGAGGGGCTAGGAGTGGGGTGGAAGAGAAGGAAAAAAAGCTGGGAGAGGACAGCAAGGAGGGAGCACTTAAAGGGCAGATGGGCGAGTAGCAGAGGTGACATGTAACCGGATGCTACCTGGCACCTGCCCGTACTCACCGGCCGCCACAGCGTGCAGCCAGCGCTGGCTGGAAATGGGACAGGGGTGAGGTCCTGCTGGCCGAGAGCCGACATGCAGCAGGGGCTGGCCCTGCATGCTGCAGCTTTGTCCCACCCCCAGCCTTGCACATCCCTCCCCCCCATCACTGGTCACTGGATGGACCCTTTCACTCACTGCTAGTGGGCAGGCAGCTGGCAAGCAGGGATCTTGCCAGCAGCGGGACCCACCAGTACTGATATGGCAGGGGTGGGGGGTAGGAGGAGATGGAAGAGGAAAGACAGAAAATATGGGACAATTTGCCCATTTTTAAGAAAAAGTCAGGACACCTGCAGGACGGCTTAAATACGGGACTGTCCCTTTAAAAATGGGACATCTGGTCACCGTACACCAGTATGGAGTGCTGGGTCTAATTTGCTGCTATATTTCTCTGTAGTGTGATAGGTATGCTTTACACACACAAGATGACAAATTCCTTTCCTTTGTTTTGCCAGAGGAACGAAGCATCTGCTCTCTACTGTGCTAAAAAATGAAGACACTTAAGGAATTTAGCATGTCTTGTCTCTATGATTTGACAGAGACTTAGACCTCAGAAGGGATAAAGATCATTGGATGGAACATTGCCAACGTATGAAAATTCTGTTTTGCATTGAGCTCTTTTACTTGTGGCTGGTTGTAGGAAGGGGTGAGGAATAGCTCATAAAAAGGATCCTCACTGTTGCAGTAACAGAGCAATTGTATATACAAAAGTATACTCCAAAACACTTGAAAGGCAGAACTTTAACAAGCTACGTTACTTCATTTGTTTTCCTCTCTCTGTCTTTTCCATTTAATAGACTCATTGGTGCTAGTGACCAAAGTGACAATGGAGGCAGCAGGCAATGACACATTGCAAGCATGCCTTTAACTGACTTTGATCCAGTGACTCTGAGTGCAGAGGCAAGCGGAATTACGCAAGGTGGCTCAAACACATTCTCTCTGATTTCTTTCTTTCCAGGGGATCAACTGCTTATGAGGAATATCCATTATTTATATTTAAAAGAGAATTATACTAGTAGGAATGCATGTAATTATGTAATTAAACTGGAAACTAACCGTGCGAAACCACACTGCTTTAGATACACATGTTAAATACAGTAGAGCAAATTTTGTATGGACTTCTACCCATTCAACATCATCGACTTCAGGGGGAGTGCACCGATTGTAAATCAGAATATTTGGCCCAATGGACCATATCCATGCCCGATTTGACTATAGCTGGTGGAATTATACTGGAGTATCCATATGTTTGATATGTATATTTTGAGGTTCATTTTCATTTATTTATTTAGCATCCAGTACAGAAATGATCAGATTTCTTCCTAGGTTTGGCATAAATTTCACTGTTTAAATATGCGGTATGATTTTTCTAAATGTTGGGTAGTCAGTCCCCATCAGAGAGCTGTGTCAGTCCTAATCATTTTAGCAACATAACTACTTTGAGCACATCAGACCTGTCCTCTGCAATTTACAATGGCCTCCCAGAGAACGTAGAGTCAAATTCAAGGTCTCTGTCCTTGTCTTCAAGGTGTTCAGTGGGGACTAGGCATAGGATCACTAAAAGATGACCTGAGTCTCTGGGATTTGGACTGTAGTAGATAACTTAATTCCTAAAGCATGATGAACCTGTCCATGGCAAGGGTAAAGCCCATCTTTGAAGGAGACGGAGCTGTCTCACACATCGGACCAAGGCTGTGGAATGAAGTCTCACAGGATCTAAGAATGGCAAGAGCTTCTTGTGGGGTTTTTTTTTTTGGTGATTCCTTGTCTGAGCTTCCAGAATTTAAGAAATCAAAAGGAGGGTTAAAGTTTAGTCAGAGGTCAAGTGTAAGGGTCACATTTGCTAAATCAAAGAACTAAGATAGTGCTAAGGGAAAGTTAAAGGATAAATGAAAGTGAATAGCCTGCTCATGGAACAATCCATAGCCTGAAATACACTAAACTTCTGATGAAGTCCACCATGAACAGAATTAAGTGAGAAGAATCACCAGTTTAAGGTAACTGCGACTAGTATGATCACCAGGTATTGGATGAGTGTGTGTGTGTATACACATTATGTGTGCAGACGTATATCTATATCTTAGATAATCTCTATTTAACTTCAGAAAAACGAGTCTGGATTTACCTAATTCAACACAGAAATAAAATGTCTAATCACTAAAACTGGGTTTTCTGAGCTGGCAAAGGACTACAATAGGGGTTTATCTGGAGCCATAATCTTTAAAGATAAACCCATTAGAATTAAAGCAAATTGCATGCTATGCCTAGAGCACCTTCATGGTGCAGATATCAAATACTCACTTCTTAGAGACTCATGTGTACTTTACACAGAGGCCATGAGGTTTCCTAGAACACCATGCAAAACTTCAAGGACATGTAAAGTAATCCAGTGTAAATCCACAGGTTCATATTAAATGCCACTTTTTTCCTGGAGAATCCCCAAATCCATAAAGCAAAGCAGTTTAAATTATTATGTGTTAGAGATTATAGTAATACATTCTAAAACACCACACATTTCTTCTGAACTACTATGTGCTATTCCTTCAAACAAAGGCAGTATGATCAGAGTTTCCACACAGCCATTTATCAGAAGCTGGCAACTTTCTGCCCTTTTTTTAAAAAAACAAAAAACCCCAGAGACAGTACCATCTTTATGCCAATGACTCACAAATCCACCTCCCCACTCCTAATCTGTTTAATCTGGAATCTCTGCTGGCTACTCTGATGTCTCCTCTTGGGTGAGTTGCCATCAGATGAAGCTTCAGATAATCAAAACTGAACTTTGTCATACCTCTACATTCCCTTCTTTTTAGGCACGGTTGACAATCCTGCTTCTCAAGCAGGCCTAATTTAGGGATATCTTTGACGCTGCCTCCCCAATCTCTAGACCCAACATTCAGATAACATCCAAATCTTGCCACGTCCTCCATAACACTTCCAAATCCAGCCTTGTGATACCACCTCAAAAAACTCTTATTCAGGCCCTCATCACCTTCCATCTTGGCTACTGCAACCTGCTCCTCCCTGAACCCCTATTCAACTCCCTAACCCCCAAAATGCATTTCTTAAAAATTGTCTTCCTGATCCAAATTTTGACCATATCATCCTGTCTCTGAGTCATAGAATATCAGGGTTAGAAGGGACCTCAGGAGGTCATCTAGTCCAACCCCTTGCTCAAAGCAGGGCCAATCCCCAACTAAATTATCCCAGCCAGAGCTTTGTCAAGCCTGACCTTAAAAACCTCAAAGGAAGGAGATTCCACCACCTCCCTAAGTATCACATTCCAGTGTTTCACCACCCTCCTAGTGAAAAAGTTTTTCCTAATATCCAACCTAAACCTCCCCCACTGCAACTTGAGACCATTACTCCTTGTTCTGTCATCTGCCACCACTGAGAACAGTCTAGATCCATCCTCTTTGGAACCCCCTCTCAGGTAGTTGAAAGCAGCTATCAAATCCCCCCTCATTTTTTTCTTCTGCAGACTAAATAATCCCAGTTCCCTCAGCCTCTTCTCCTAAGTCATGTGTTCCAGTCCCCTAATAATTTTTGTTGCCCTCTGCTGGATGCTTTCCAATTTTTCCACATCCTTCTTGTAGTGTGGGGCCCAAAACTGGACACAGTATTCCAGATGAGGCCTCACCAATGTCGAATAGAGGGGAATGATCACGTTCCTCGATCTGCTGGCAATGCTTCTACTTATACAGCCCAAAATGCTGTTAGCTGTCTTGGCAATAAGGGCACACTGTTGACTCAGCTCCAGCTTCTCATCCACTGTAACCCCTAGGTCCTTTTCTGCAGAACTGCTGCCTAGCCATTCAGTCCCTAGTCTGTAGCAGTGCATGGGATTCTTCTGTCTCTGCACTTGTCTTTGTTGAACCTCAGATTTCTTTTGGCCCAGTCCTCTAATTTGTCTGGGTCCCTCTGTATCCTATCTACCACTCCTCCCAGTTTAGTGTTTTCTGAAAACTTGCTGAGGGTGCAATCCACACCATCCTCCAGATCATTAATAAAGATATTGAACAAAACCAGCCCCAGGACCGACCCTTGGGGCACTCCGCTTCATACCGGCTACCAAGTAGACATGGAGCCATTGATCACTACCTGTTGAGCCTGACGATCTAGCCAGCTTTCCATCCACCCAGCCCATACTTCTTTAACTTACTGGCAAGAATACTGTGGGAGACCGTATCAAAAGTCAAGAAATAACACGTCCACTGCTTTCCTCTCATCCACAGAGCCAGTTATCTCATCATGGAAGGCAATTAGATTAGTCAGGATTCCATCAGCTCCCCATTCTCCACCACATCAAACTCAAACTTGTCCTAATTTTTCGAAGTCCTTCACAACTTATCCTGACCTACTCACTCCTTTACCTTATTGCATTGCCCAACAATGATGCTGGTCTCAGTAGCTATTGTCCACCTCCCTACAAGGGCCTTCATATTTTCTGCCATGCTGTCTGTTCTCTCATGCTTGGACCTCCTTCCAGAAACTAGTCTACAAGCCATTACTCTGTTCTTCGAACTCCACCTCAAGACTGACTTCTACTGTGACACCTATGAGAAACTGCCAACTGAAAATGGTTAGTTTGTTTGCCAGTGGAGATTACTGGTATCAATTTATTACATGACTAGTTTATGTAACCACATGTTCTTATCACTGTTACCTTTGTCCTTTTTTCCCAGTCCCTCTGATGGTTGGTAACCCTCAATTTTGATTCTATATAGGTTTTCATATTACCCACATCACTGTAGTATCACTTATCATATCATGTCCCATCTGAGATATTAAACTCTTTGCATGGGGACTGTCTTACTATGTGTTCATGCAGCACCTAGCTCGATGGAGCCCTTATCCAGACTAAGGCCTTCAAGTGCTTCCATATAATAACTAAATGATATCAAATCAGGAAAGCTGGGCCATGATTTTCAAACCTGGGTGCCTAAAGATAAGTTTCTAAATCCAAATTTAAGCACTTAATTGGCCTGATTTTTAAAAGCACTGAGCATCCAGCAGCTCTTATCGACTTACTACTACTCACTCTGCTACTCACTGACAAGGTGATCTTAGGCAAGCACTTCCTTATTTTTCCTGCTTTACCTTATTTTAGCCATCTGAAAAATAGGTATAATTTGTCTCTCTCTCTCACACACACAAGAGCATGGAGCAGTGTTCATTTGTCTGATATCGTATCATAGTTATGTTCACTTTGAGGACCTCAGATCAAAGGTGCTGCATAAGAACAAAGCAATATTAAACATCTTTTATCTGAAAATGGTAGAGGTCTGTGGTATTTCCGAGTCCAACTTAGCTATTTAGAAGGTCCTTACCTTTAAAGAAGCTATGCTTTATATATGTAAAAAGTGTGCGGGCACACATCAGGTAGAGAAGGAATATAAGGAGGTATTAATGGATTATGCAGCTTTGGAGGACAGAACTTGTTTGTATAATCAGAAGATCTGCCTTAAGTGGTCTTTAAAGAAAGTCAGATTTTTTTTAAAAAAAGAGGAAGGCTTCATTAACTAGACTCCATAGATCTCTCATGTGTTTAAATTAAGGATTGCAAGTTCTTGAAACTTGACAAGGAAGGCACAATTGGTGCTGTCTGCAGTCTGAACTAGAGGTAAGTGCAAATTAAGCTCTTCCTCTCTCAGTATTATAAATATACGTCTCCTGTTCTCAAAAGTTTAGTGAAGACAGAAAGGGTCTATTGTGTTTTGTTTAAAATTTTCATTTAGTCCTCAAATAATTAAAGTGTCAAATAACCAGAATTTTGAAATGTGCAAAGTGCTCAACTGAAGCTCATTCTATTAAGAAGTAGTTGGTATTTACCCCCAAATCCTCACTGAATATTATAAGAAACCAAATTAAAAATCAGTAATTTGCAGACGTTGATGGAGGTTAGAGTTACAAGAATATCAGCAGTATGCAGAACTTTAAAATATACCCAACTATGACTCTTGTTCTTACTATAACTGTTGGTCTCACCATGACTATTTGTGGATTTAGATTCAAGTTATGTGAATCTCATGGTGCACTTAAGTGTAGCACCTTTTCTGAATTAGGAATTCTTATATAGTATGAATCAAATCCTACTCGCTTTTTAAAATGGGTATAAATATAGCACAACCCCATTGATGTAAATGGAAGCTATATCAGCTTTACACTGGTTTAACAGAGAGCAGAATTTATCTCATCATGGAAAATAGTTATTGGTAAACTTATCAAGTTTAGTCTTGAAGACAGATAGGTCTTTTGCCTCCTCTGCTTCCCTTGGAAGGCTATTCCAGAACTTCACTCCTCTGATGCTTAGAAACCTTCATATAATTTCAAGTCTAAACTGCCAGATGGCCAATTTATATCCATTTGTTCTGGTGTCCACATTGGTATTGAGCTTAAATAATTTCTCTCCCTCTCTGGTATTTATCCCTCTGATATATTTATAGAGAGCAATCATATCTCCCCTCAACCTTCTTTTGGTTAGGCTAAACAAGCCAAGCTCTTTGAGTCTTCTTTCATAAGACAGGTTTTCCATTCATCGGATCATCCTAGTAGCCCTTCTCTGTACCTGTTCCAGTTTGAATTCATCTTTCTTAAACATGGGAGACCAGAACTGCACACAATATTCCAGATGAGGTCTCACCAGTGCCTTGTATAATGGTACTAACACCTCCTTATCTCTACTGGAAAATACCTCGCCTGATGCATCCCAAGACTGCATTACCTTTTTTCACGGCCATATCACATTGGCGGCTCATAGTCATCCTGTGATCAACCAATACTCCAAGGTCCTTCTCCTCCTCCATTACTTCTAATTGTTGTGTCCCCAGCTTATAACTAAAATTCTTGTTATTAATCCCTAAATGCATGACCTTACACTTCTCACTATTAAATTTCATCCTATTACTATTACTCCAGTTTACAAGGTCATCCAGATCCTCCTGTATGATATCCCAGTCCTTCTCTAAATTGGCAATACCGCCCAGCTTTGTATCATCCGCAAACTTTATTAGCACATTCCCACTTTTTGTGCCGAGGTCAGTAATAAAAAGATTAAATAAGATTGGTCCCAAAACCAATCCTTGAGGAACTCCACTGGTAACCTCCCTCCAGCCTGACAGTTCACCTTTCAGTATGACCCGCTGTAGTCTCCCTTTTAACCAATTCCTTATCCACCTTTCAATTTTCATATCGATCCCCATCTTTTCCAATTTAACTAATAATTCCCCCTGTGGCACCATATCAAACGCCTTACTGAAATCTAGGTAAATTAGATCCACTGTGTTTCCTTTGTCTAAAAAAATCTGTTACTTTCTCAAAGAAGGAGATCAGGTTGGTTTGGCACGATCTACCTTTTGTAAAACCATGTTGTATTTTGTCCCATTTACCATTGACCTCAATGTCCTTAACTACTTTTTCCTTCAAAATTTTTTCCAAGACCTTGCATACTACAGATGTCAAACTAACAGGCCTGTAGTTACCCGGATCATTTTTTCTCCCCCTTTCTTAAAAATAGGAACTATGTTAGCAATTCTCCAGTCATACAGTACAACCCCTGAGTTTACAGATTCGTTAAAAATTCTTGCTAATGGGCTTGCAATTTCATGTGCCAATTCCTTTAATATTCTTGAATGAAGATTATCTGGGTCCCCCGATTTAGTCCCATTAAGCTGTTCGAGTTTCGCTTCTACCTCAGATATGGTAATATCTGCCTCCATATCCTCATTCCCATTTGTCAGGCTATCATTACCCCTAAGATCCTCATTAGCCTTATTAAAGACTGAGGCAAAGTATTTGTTTAGATATTGGGCCATGCCTAGATTATCCTTAACCTCCACTCCATCCTAAGCGTTTAGTGGTCCCACCTTCTTCTTTCTTTGTTTTCTTCTTATTTATATGGCTATAGAACCTTTTACTATTGGTTTTAATTCCCTTTGCAAGGTCCAGCTCTACTTGACTTTTAGCCTGTCTGACCTCAATAAGGTAGCTTTCCTTGCTGATCCCTCCCATCTTCTACTCCTTGTATGCTTTCTGCTTTTTTTAAAAAAATCACCCCTGAGATGCTTGCTCATCCAGCTTGGTCTACAACTCCTGCCTATGAATTTTTTCCCCTTTCTTGGGATGCAGGCTTCTGATACCTTCTGCAGCTTTGACTTGAAGTAATCCCAGGCCGCCTCTGCCTTTAGATCCATAAGTTCTTCACTCCAATCCACTTCCCTAACTAATTTCCTTAATTTTTGAAAGTCAGCCCTTTTGAAGTAAAAAACCCTAGTCACAGATTTATTTTTGTTTATCCTTCCATTCAGTTTGAACTGAATTAGCTCATGATCACTTGAGCCAAGGTTGTCCCCTACAACCATTTCTTCTATGAGTCCTCACTACTCACCAAAACCAAATCTAAAATGGCATCCTCTCTAGTTGGTTCAGCAACTACTTGATGAAGGAATCCATCAGCTATCGCATCTAGGAAAATCTGAGCCCTATTATTATTACTAGCACTCGTCCTCCAGTCTACATCTGGGAAGTTAAAGTCTCCCATGATCACGCAGTTTCCATTAGTATTTACTTCATTAAAAAGATTAAAGAGGGCTCTATCCATATCCAGAGTAGATCCCGGCAGTCTATAGCACACCCCAAGCACTATCCCAGGGGAGGCTCAAGTAGTTTTCTTCTCCAATGTGATTTTTGCCCAGACGGACTCTTTCTTATCCATTCCATCGCTTCTTATTTCTTTACATTCTACCTCATCATTGATATACAATGCCACTCCACCACCTTTACCTTTATTTTTGTCTTTCCTAAACAGCACATACCCTTCAATACCTGTAGTCCAGTCATAACTACTACTCTACCATGTTTTTGTTATCCCTATAATATCTGGTTTCACTTCCTGCACCAGTAGCTCCAGTTCCTCCATTTTGTTACCTATTCTCCTCGCATTGCTGTACAAACATCTTAATTTTTGCTGTTTGGCCTCGCTCACATTCTTTACCCAATTAGGCACGGTCATTCTACAGCTAGTATGACCTATTAGACTGGTATCCACACTGCCCTTCCTCCTTATGTCCATTCTCCTACCCATGGCTGTATCCTTTCTTACTTTGTTTTCTTCCCTCTCAATGCTAAAATCCGGCATGGAGATTACCTGGACATCTCCCAGCCGCCCCCTCCAACTCCCCATTCCTAGTTTAAAGCTCTCTTAATCAGTTGTACCAGCCTCCATACTAGAAGTCTATTTCCTTCTCTACTAAGATGAAGTCCATCCCGACAGATCTGTCCTCTGTCCATGAATGCCTCCCAGTGGCCAGACATCCCAAAGCCCTCCTTATAGCACCGCTGCCTGAGCCATCTGTTGATAGTCATAATCTTGTCACACCTTTGTTGCCCTTCTCTAGGAACAGGCAGAATCCCACTTCATTGACTTCAGTTGGTGTTTTGGGTGCTAAGGACATCTGAAAATTGGGCTCATCTTGCTTCTAGTGCACTTAGGGATATTGAGTTGTAGTCTCAACTTAGCAAGACAATTACTACAGAATTAATTAGGTTTAGCTAGTATCTTGAATATCAGAGGTGTGTGAGAGCATGC